>NC_054401.1:29539601-29772078 GCF_017976425.1 Toxotes jaculatrix
TGCCAAGAAAAAAATTCCTTCATAACAGTGTTGCTGGTCTCATCTCCTAGGTCTGTCACATCTGTGGAGGGCAAGATGAAAATTTTTTGGTTAAGTGACAAACACCAAACTGGTTTTGTACAGCTTCGTCTCACAGTGTGTCTTATGACAGATCATGTCTTGCACATAAATGCTCCATGCAAAAAAGACAGGGGCAGAACAGGAAGTAGAAGTGGATTGTGAGGAGGATTGGGGGACAGGTGATCTAGGTCCATTTCCACCACCTGGTACTTTCTTTCCTGGATATAAAATACATTTGTCCAGTTAAAGAGTTGGTCTTTTATCTTTTGATCCCACAAACTTCCACCCCACCCACCACCACCGCTGAGTCCCCTCCACCCTCTCTCCGGAACACTGAACAGCCAGTTGGAATCAATCAGTGGTCTCTCCCCTTAGAAGTGTGTGTCTCACTAAATCCAAAGCAGTGTGTGGGGGGCCCTCAGGGGTCAGAGGTCATGGAAGGGGATGGGTCGGGGGAGATTGTGAAATACTGCCTTGTTAATTAGGGGCAGCATTCCCAGCACCTCTCTATTGGGCTTGGTGTTACACACAGGCAAGATGAAAAGTTAAACTCCACTCCTTAGTGTTTGAGTGAAATCAACACACGAGTAGAGAGATACTAACACACAAGCAGAATGAACACTCAGTCATCAGCAGCCCTCTGTCAGCATGATGAAATCCACTTTCCTCATAGGTACATAAATGTATCATCACTGGCATTTGAAAACTTTGTATCTCCAAGTTCGCTATTTTTGAGCTTCAAAAAAAAAAAAAATATGAAAAAGATCCACTCAGTTCCTTGTAATGGTATCTGGCCATGCAAAAAGTTTCTGGAAGGAAAGATTTATGATCTTAATTTGAAGTCCACTAACTAACTGTTCCCCCTAAAAGCTTTAAGCCTTATCTCATGGTCTTCATCAGGACCTCTCAGTATGAGTTAAAACTACTGAGCAAACTCTAAGAAAGTTTTGGGGGAAAAAAGTTCCTACTGTGTCTCTCACATCAAAAATGAATTTTCACGTTCAAGTTTTGGTTTGTCCAGAATTCTGCCCTCATGACAGGAAACAGGCAGGGAGAGAGATGGGATTGTGACATGCAACACCACCCAAAGTCAAGTCTGGGACACTGAGGTTATGTGGTATGCACCTTAACCAATCGGCCATATGGACGCTCTGAAAAATTATAATTTAAAGACAGCTTTCATTGGAACTACTTTCTGCTGAAGGAACAGTCCCACTGAGAGCTGCCCAGAAAAAAAAATTATGCATAAAGATGTTGCTGTTAAATTATTTTGGTGCCATTTTTCAGTATTTTGAGCACCACAAATAAAATAGCATCCATCTCTGTTGTATTAGAGTGGAAGTAAGTGGATAGCCAAAACAAAAGCCTGGATAAACAAAACACAAAGCTTCTGCAAAACCAGAGAAATACGGTAGAACACATTCTTAAAGGTTTACATACTGTTCCACAAGCTGGAGCAATTTTTAAGCTGTCATTGAGCTTAAAGCTTTTTCAAACCTTTTTTACAGCAGCTGTGTCACCCAGCCAAAACAAAGTAACAAATATTTCTTATCTCAAAATAAGAAAAAACTAAAAGATACAAGATTTTCACTCAGCAACTGCTTGTGATGATGGAAAAGTTTTTAAAAATGGCAAAATCATTTTGAAGATATATATATATTTCTGTGTATGAATGTGACTGTCTTCCCATAAAAATCACCACAGAGGTCGTTTGACAAAGCAACTTCTTACAACCCATAGTTCAGTTTTTTTGTTCTGCGACATCTAGCCGTCGTGTGAGACAGCAAAAGGCCCAAAACATTTTTAAGTTTAAGTGGCAGCAACCTCTAGTGCCCGTAGTAGTTGACGGTAGACGGTAGCAAAGGGGGAAGTCGGGTCTACTGTTTGCTTTCCATTTCAGACTGACAGTCACTGCTGTTACTTTTAAAAGCGGCCGTTCTAAACCTAAACTGTAAACCTAACCAAGTTGTTCTTGGTGCCTAAACCTAACCAAACATTTCCCATTGCATTGTCACATCATAAAAGTCACCAGTGATTTTTAAGCCCCTAGGAAAGGGTTTTATCAGAGGACAGGGACAACCCACCTATGTGGTCATTTAGGTTGGAGGACACATTGGTATGAACAGTAAATAATGGCTGCTGGTTACTTCATCAACACTGATGCAACATGGAATGTGTCAGTGTGGGTATTTCTAACCCTAACCCACACTTTTATGCATGCTGAATGTTGACAATGTTCAAAGTCTGAGCTGAATATCAGTATCATGCAACCAGAGACATGCCAAATCTTAAACATTCAGACTGGATTTAAAGAACATTTCAGTGGTATTCTCAAAATGTCATCAACCTTTAAAACTTAAGTGACTGTGGTATATGACAGAGACAATGCAAGCACAGGGAAGCACAGAGCTGCTTCATGCCCATCTACAAACACCAACACAACATCAGAAAGCAGGGAGAATCATGCATTTCTCAGCTGAAAATCCATCTATGATGGAGCTAGAGAGATGGGTAGACAGGAGGGGAAAAAGGGGGATTCACATTGTTTATCGTGCTGTTTACACTGAAGAGGATTTGTAGTAAACAAACCTGCAAGTTCTTTCGTTTAACTCAAGTTGCCTGGACTTGCAGTCTAATTGTGTGAATTTGCAGGAACATTTACAGGTGAGAGGGTCCTGCACAAACAAGCGTTTTCTTCTCTCTGAGCAAGGCGCACAGTGGCTGCAAGGGAAGCAAAAAGGGAGAGAGAGAGAGAAAGGTCTAAGCTATAGAGCGAATTCTGCAGAAAGATCAGACACGGACACTCATGCAACACCCCTAACCCCCCCACCCCCACCACCACCCTTCCCCCCACCCCACCCCACCCCCCACACACACACACACACACACCAACCCACCCCTCACCAACACAACTTCTGACAAAATGTGCACTGGTTTACACGGAAGAGGATTTGTAGCTCACATTGAATGTTTTAGCTATTTGACAAATAGCACCAACTCCAGTACCATTGCTCCCTTTGGCCTTTCGTCTGCCTTGTTAGAGCAGCTACACACTAAGTCTTGTGGCATCATGTTCATTATTTTAAATATAACCCTTAACGGTGACATCATCCTTACACTGACAGGTGTCAAAAAATCAAACCAAAAAAGCCAAAACTGTAAATTGATCCTGCTGACATCAAATGTTCTGCCCCAACATCCTGTTTCTGCAGGACCACAAATTACATCAGGAAAACAATCAACTCACTAAAGTCACTATGATCTAAGGCATTAATGAACTGCGTCTAATCTCAGTTTGCATTATTATTTTTGCAAATCAACATAATGAACAGAATTTTGAGATTGACATGAAAGAATCTTCGTTAGGAGCAAAGAAAACTCTTGATCACAGAAGACGATGATGCCAGGATTGCCCATCATCACTGCAGTACCTTAAGTCAAGCTGCACTTTAGTTTTCACAGTATCTGTTACAGTGCACAGCTTATGAGATGGAAGGCCACACCAGAGACACAACAAGGACAGAACTAGATATATAAGGGGAGTTGCTATGGGGAAACAAGGAACTATGCTTTGTCTCACTGAACTGATTTTCACCTCATACATTCAAGCAACAAGATCAATTCTGTATGGCCTTCTAGACCTTCTGTATGAAAACAAGAACAAAACAACCCAAAGCAGAACTTATCAGTGAAACTCTCAAGGCTATAAGGATATTAACCTGCACAAGCCACACGTCTGTACTTCTGTACATTGATTCCTGGACTGTAACACTGTGGCCATCTGTCACCTGAAACAAAAGCAAACACGGTAACAGATATAAAACCCCCATTAGGTGCAAAGGGCTGATCTCCCCTATTGATAAGAGTGGGTCAATTCAGACCCAAGTAACTCCTGTGGCATCCGTGTCATCATCTGTCTGAGAAAATAACCCTGAAGTCTTCTAAATAAAAAAAATGGAATTTCCTCAACAAACACTCCATCTTCAGTAAAAATCAAATCCTAAGACACAGCACCACTGATCATGTATGCACCTTTCATACTTTAATGACAAACAAACATGTGGACCTAACAAACATGTTCACCAGCCAAAAATTTTTACATCTTATTGATTTTGAAAAGGCTTTCAGCTGCATTTGGCATGAAGGCCTCCATTACAGACATCTACAATGTGGTATAACATGAAAAATATATGATCTGATTAAATCAGTGTATTTGGAAAATAGAGACAGTTGACAAATTAAACAAAAACTGGAAAAATGAGTGAAGAAACAGGATGACAATGTCTCCATCCACAGGACACAAGGGGTCATTGAAGAGTTTGACAAGTATGATAATAATGTGAATCATATGTTGTGTTCACAGTTTCCAGATCTCAGCCCACCTGTACACCTATGGGAGATTTTGGAGGCACATGTTAGACAGCGCTCTCTCAGTCCTCACAGTCATACCCACTGGGATAAACATCCTACAGAATCTCTATGTGCAGAATTCTGCAGATACATTTTACACATACAAAGAAAAACCACCAACAAATGCCCTCTACACCCTCCACTCCAAAGAGCTCCAAAACCAGGAGCTGAGCCCAGAAAAGAGCCCCCTATGTCAGCTGGTAGTGAAACTAACTGCCCCCTCTCAAACACACTCTTACCTGTTTCACAACACTGCTTTCCAAACACCAATCAGAGTAAAGCAAATTATTACACAATATAAAGAAACCTGTCTGAGACACTGAAAGAAGAAACTAAAAGCCAAAATAGATCAGAATGTTCTCTGTCCCTAAACACAGATGAAGTGTTAGAATATCTCTGAACTGTCAGAGACAGAGAGCAGAGGCAGATCCTGACTGAGTAAAGGCTCAGAGACACACACTGGCAACCAACAAGGAAGACACAACAAATCATAGCAACTCAAAGAGAAAACAACATGTGGTCAATGTTCCACAGGTGAGGCTAAGACAAAGATGAACTTCCTCCTCAAATGTGAATCATTCAATGAAATAAGGAACATTTACTTTAACCAGTTCAGCCCTTTTTAAATACCCATTTCTATGAACTAAATGAAAAATAGTCCCAGGACAAGGAGGTAGGACAAACCTTTCTGCCTGATACATCAACATGTGTTAAAATTACTAAGTGTATAAGGGAATAATATTATACATATATATAATTATATATATATGTATTTCAATCACAGTGTTGTTTACTTGTTCTTTGTGGTGAACTTGATAAGTTGAAAACATTGTTTTTGAAACTTTCCTTTACATAAAGCTCCTTGGAATTAAAAACTGAAGTAAAACAGCAAGCACTTTCCAGTGCAGCAGACAGCAGCTCCATACTGACCAAAATGGTTGCATGTGCAGAGTGTGTGAGTTCACATGGTTGTGTTCATGTGTGAGAGCAGTCCTTTTTTCTTCTTCAGCAGTTCAGTCAGTCAGTTGGTCTCTCCTTACAATGCTCTATAAGTTAATTATAGTTGCCTATTACTATAATTTAATGTGTACATTTTATTGATTAATACCATGCTGTAACAAAAAAAAAAAAAGTCCTGGTGCGACCAACTGAGATACCTCAACAGTCTTGTTGGTGTCTCTGGCTTTTGGTTCTAACCCCTGACAAACAGTGGAGAAGGCAGGAGAAAGACAGGAGACACCTGAGAAGATGCAATGACAATCACACTGGGTTCAATCAATATATGATCAGTTAAGTGTATCAGGATGTATGTCCCTGTAACTCACTGTTCTAATGAGCATGTTTGCTCTTCTCTTTACAGCATATCCACTCCACCCTACCACAGGGACCAGCAGCAGGACAGCAAGGCTGGACGTAGCTAAGCTCTGTTCAGGTCCATGAAAAACCGATTACCGATTTGATTTAACCAACATTATCCCATCTGTCCTTCACCAATCCATCAGGTTTTAAGCTACCAAGGCACAATTCAGCAGGTGCATGCACGCACGCACGCACGCACAGACACACACACACACACACACACACTCATCTTATCCAATGAAACAACCTGAGCTAGTGCTAGAGAAGCCTCATGACACACAGAAACACCATGCAAACACACACACAGCCCTATGTCAGCTGTGACAGCAAGTGAGTTCTCTCCACCAATGACGACACCTCAGCTTGTCTCCGAGCTCATCTTCTATTTACACCTCTAATAATAAAAATAGGTTGACTGTGTCACACCTGTTGCTATATTTAAACTGTGGAAGTAGCCAGGGCAGAGTGTCAGGTGCAGACAGCAGAGGGTGGTCTGAAGCTGACTGGCTATGCCTCAATCATTCATGCTGTTACAGCCACACCATAAAGCACTAAACCTGCTGCCATAAAAATAGCAGGCTCAAACTGTAAGACCCTGTAAAGACAGGTGGAAAAAATGTTATGAAGGCCCCTATTCTCTACCTCTATCACCTGGAACCACAATGGAACACCGGTACACTGAGCATGGTCAATTTTGTTTTTTGTTTTTTTTTATTTACTACTCTGTGTATTAATCAAAGTTGAAAGACTTAGTGCTGGGTACTGGAACCAAATGTCTGAGAAGTCAGAGAAGTTAGAAACAGGGGGAGGTGAAGACAGAGATCCTCTGAATGATTCTCATTCTGCTGTTAGCTGAGGCTGTTGTCCAGCCCGCTGCTTTTCACCCAGTTTGACTACACCATGTCACCAACCAGCATCAGACACGTTGGCTATGAACAAAAAAAAGCCCCGATTGTCTATTCCACTGTCAACCCAGAAACATCAACCCTCACAATCCTTCAGAGCAGATGACAGAACAAGAAAAAACACACATGTACTTACTATTCTTTGTTAACTTGAACATCTGGCTTTTGCCTGAAATAAAAAAAGAACAAATTTGTTAGAATTTTGCTTTTATTGCATCACTGTCGCTGTGTGTGAGAGAATGTGAGGTTGGCAGTCTCTTACCTGCACACACACTGTTGATGCTCTGTGAAACTTAAGTGAATGGTATGCTCTGATACCTTTGGTCTCAACCGCATTACCTTGAAGAGATACAGAGGACATAACAAGGCAAGGTTTAGATTCAGATAACCTAGAGTCTAAACATCACAGCCCTGACCGCTCTGTAACCCAGCAGCTCAAAGACACAAACTGTCTGTCACTGTACATCCATATACTTCTCCAGCTGACATCCATGCCAAACAGAGGGCCTTGTTGGAGGCACGGAAAGGCTTTGACCACATAGATGTGGCTGTAAACACACTGTGCTGGGGTAAACAACATGTCTGAGATGCTTTGCCTTGCTGCTTCACTTTCTCTGCTCTGCCACAGGATGAAGAAGCTGCATCATGAAGATGCTGTCATCACATGATCTAAGTATGGAGCTGTATGTTATCACATGACTGAATTTCCATACCTAGGTCATTATGACAACTAGGCCATCTCCATAAAAACTCCCCCCAGTAGTGAAAGTCATGAAATATAATTGAGAGCTCCACAAAAATGTTACTTAAATGAAAAAAGGGTTTACTTGAATTGTTTTGTTTCACCTAAGTACACAAATTACAACTTACACCTCATAAGCTTGAACAATATTGCTGGCAGGAATAGCTTATTATGAAGTGCTAGCATGAAGTCCCACAGTGGTCTAGGAATGATTCAGGAGTTCAACAGGTGTTGATTCTGGTCCTCTCCCAGACTCACCTGCAACGTGATGTTGCGGCTTTCCGTTGGTACACACTCCAGTGCTTCGTCACTGCAGCAGCCACCACAGCGCTTGAGGACCACACAGGAAGGGATGTAGGTATGCTCCGTGTCCTCCGGATACTCCTGGAAGATGTCCACCAGCATCTCCCTGGGCTGACACATACTCTTGGTGAGGACTTCGGTGAGAGGGATGGCTGCAAAAAGACAAGAGAATCTTGAGAATCTTTTCACCATCAACATTACCACCATCATCCTTATAACCAGTGAGAAAAGTGATGATGTATTAACATCTTGTCTTTTTCAACATTAAGCACTTGTTAATCATTTAAAAAGCCATTTCCTTCCTAAGTGTCCAATATCAACATAAGTAAGCAAGCAAGCAGTGCCACAGATGTGTGGCCTGGGAAGCAACAATGGCACTCTTTGTACCACAGACTTAATTCTTAAAAAAATCTTAATTCTCTTTAATAGAGTCAGGGGTGAAAAGAAGACATGAAATGTTAGATGATGTTCTCATACAAAGCAGCTCTCAGTCTAATCTACTTCAGGTGAGGTCCACATATAAACTATGTAGCAGGAAGTTTTTGACACTTCCTCTGCAAAACTGTAATTCAACACACAAGCATCAGAAATTATTCGAGGTTCAAGAACAGAAAGATCCCAGTGTCAGATGGAAGTCTATAACACCTCGCTGCAGACATAATGAAGCTGACTGAGGGACTTGCCTGCCCTCACTGTAGTTCGATCCCCTGTGCAGCACAGAGTAATCCCTCCCACAGTCCACCAGACTGGGTTCCCAGCAACCCCTGGCTAACTCCTGACCCCTGGTTTGTCAGAGCAGTCGTAACCTCAGGCACTGTGGCGCCAGGCTTCACCTCTGACATGTGAACCCAGGAAGCCCACCCCTGTGCAGGCGCTGCCCCTGGACTAATGCTACAGAATGATTTTCCAAATCCCACAGGATGGATCTTTGAGAATTTAATTTTCAAAGTCTCTGATGCAATGTTTCACCTACCCTGCCCACTGGATGTCACATTAATTTAGATTAGGCATGTGGCAAGCTGCTTTTATAGACTGGTGAGTAAATCCTCTCACGTCACAGTGCTGTTGAGACATGAGGTGCAGTTTTGGCTCCAGAGTGAAGTGGCCAGTAGACATGTGCAGCTAAAACATGCACACCTGGTCCAGGACCAAGAGCAGCTGGAGAGAGACTGGCTGGGTGGATCTGGTTCACAAGACTGTCAGCAGACTACAACGTCATGCCAACACACTCAACTGGTTCTACCTCCAGACCAAGGTTGCAAAGACTTGCTCCATCTTACATCATCCTTTAACCAATCCTTCTGGTGGTACTCCATGTTTCTATTGTCAACAAATCTAATAACAAGACCCAAACCAGCAATGAAAGTCTCCTACTAACAGGTATAACCTGATACATCTCTTTCCTCTGTGACACAGAGCTCCATTCTTGTCCAGAAACTATTAAAACACATAAGTGAGCCACACAGTTAGAATGTATTTGTGAGGTATTGTATACCTTGTTAGTATGAACTAATGGGCTTAGAGGTGAGAGTCACAGGCAGAGGACGTAAGTCAGAAAATATTGAGATACTGTACATTTCTGTGAAATATTTTGTTTTTAAAAAAGGTGTTAGTCTCCATTGTGGCTGAGGTGAATTCAACAAATCGTATCCATAAAGGTTCATAGCTCTCCACGAGGAGTAATCAGGCCACACTCTTATCTCAGTGTATACGACAGTGTTTGACAGGTGGTGTGATCTCTGACAGTGTGGGTGTGTGAAGGTCAGTAGCGTACAGATGGCAGACTTCCTGCTCCTCTACAAACACTAACAACCACAACCTGCCCTGTGATGCTGCTTGTAGTGAGTAATCTGTGTCTCCATTCACCGAAGAACAGCACTGACCTTGGCCTCAGCACAACAGTGTCATTGTCAGACAAACATGAGTGAACCAAGTCTGACTGTCTGCTCATGTACTGACGGTGTTCTTCCACCACAAACTAAAACAAAAAAACATTACAGCTGCAAATTATTGTGAAGGCCTGACAGATTTATGCTTTTTCTCCCACATTAACTCTTGTTTTGAAATCAACAGTTTTATGACAACTCCAAAGTCCCAGATGAGACCTTTCACCATGGGGAACTTTGATTCCTTTGTCTTTGTCTGCTCTGTACAGAAAAACCATTGTCAGCTAATTCTGAGGAACAAATACCACCTACACCTGCCAAAGCCTCAAATGTTTAAAGAAAATAATGAAATCTGCGGCAGAATAGATGCACACGTTTCCTCACATGTCCACTAGGTGCCCCTGTGGTCATCTGGTCTGCACACAGAGGAAAAGAAGAATCCTTTGAACTAGACATCTCACTTATAGAAAGAACACTTACCATTATTTTTACTCTTCTCCACTCCCTTGTTAATGCTGGCAGTCTGTAAGAGATACACGTCAAACCATGTGTTAAATATTTTGCATTTATCAAAAGGTCATCATCATAAAACTAATCATTAAACTGGATTTTTACTGTTCATGGAAGTATGGAAATGTTTTTATTTTCAGTTTTACAGGCTGCCTGTGAATAAGTACAGGCAGAAGCATCAGCCCTGTAAAGCTACAAACAGGCAGCTGGCGAAAAAGGCTTTCTTGCCTTCAAAATTAAAATGTTGCAGGCTTTTGAATGTGAGGTTAACCAAAAAAAAAGAAAATTAAATTTCAGTGAAAATTCTGAATACCAACTTGAGAACTGAAAAGGCTGACCAGTCTGCTCATACTGATTAAATTCCATGTTTACATGTTTTGATAGTCTGAAGATAAAGCAAAGCGCCACAGCAATTTTGCAACAATTGCCTGGTCATTGGTGCCTCACAGTATTTGTAAAACTGGGTAAGTTCGATGTCTACAGTTTGTGGTATTGGTGGTGTTATATTCTTTACATGTCACTTCTTCATAAGCAAAAAATGTTGACTTTGTTCAAAGAGCACTAATTTCAAATGAAACTGCTTGAACATGGATTAGTTTTATTTTGAAAGGATCAACCGGAACCGGCCTTTGTTTTGATCGTAAGAGGTTAACGTAACGAATCCAATCCCTGAGAGATCTCTGTTCACCTCATGTGGCTGCTGTAACCAGCAGAGATATTGCGTGAGAAAGAGGATCGGCCTGTGTGGGAACTTGGTTGGGCATCCTGCAGAGCGGCAGGACAGGAGAAACCGGGTCTCAGCTTCCACACTGCGGATCACCGTGCGAAAATTAATACACGGGGGCTGAACCCTGCGGTTGAACAGCTCAGACTGTCCACAGTTCAAACTACACTCAGGAAAGCGCGCTTCCAGCAGAACTCCATTCAGAAAGCTCTCAATTTAATGCACCTCCGAAAAATATTTACAAGCCATGGCATTAATATTGACTGAGAAAGTTTTGGGGAATCTTTTGATTTAATATTTAAGTCGGCATACATGTGATATAGCAAATAGCATTTACTCAGTCAAAATCCCAACCTTTAAGACTTAGTCCCACTGGCCATGACACCCAGTTTCATGGGCCGAGGAGAAACCAAATGTACGTTTTATTTCTACTTAACTAAGTACTTCGCAGTGTACAGAATATATACCGAAATTAAATGTCCGTCTTATATCATCAAAAGACACTCTTCTTCTTGTTACTTGTTTTATCAAGCGTTTCTCTGGGCACTTATAAAGCAAATCTTTAACTGACTGATTTGTAATTGGAGTCTGGTTTTGCTGAACAAAAAAAAAAAAGCAAAAAAAAAAAGGTTTCAACACAAAGGACAATAAAGACCAAAGCTTTTAGACAAACGGACAAACAGAGAAGAAAATGTTGATAGTTTACCCACACACTCATCCTGGGATGTATCTGTCCGACAAAAACTGCATTTATTCATACATTTGTCCGTTTACATTTATTGTAAATGGCCAATATTTTTTCCTCTGTATGTAAAGTCAGAACGTGAGCACAATGATCTTTGCGTAACACTTAAATACATGTGTCACCAAGCCCAAAATAAATGAGGCAATAGAAAGCGGTTTCATTTGAAAGGCACATGTGAAAGAGAACACACGTCCCTGTCTAATAATTGGAAACAGTATTAAGCACATGAAGTCATACACTCACCATTACAGTGGACAGGTAAAGAACCTCTGCCAAAAGGATTTGTACCAAAGTGACAACAAAGTTCATGGTTGTAATTCCGCACGATGAGTCTTGAAATCTCTGCGGTCGTTAAAGAGTCACAAATAAACAACAGTGACACGCACACAGTCAAAAATGAAAAATAAATATAAAAAACCCGCGGCAAATCTTGGCTATAGCGAAAACAAATCCATATTTTCCAGACGCATGTGACACGTTCTCAGAGAGACTTCCAGTGTCTCCAGGCAGTGCTCCGCTGGAAACCTTACCATGCAACAAGCCTTGCTCATCCACGAACAACGACACTATGATGGGCTCTTAAATCCACGCTGGAACCGGGACCTCAGCAGAGCGATCGTCCGCAAATGTCAGCAATAATGTTAAGCGGGAGCGGGAGACGGGCGGATCAGCTCAACAACTTTACGCACCGGTATGTCTCACTGCGATCATTGATCTCGCAGCTTGAAGGTGTGTAAGAGGAACAGCAGGCACTGTTCGCTGGTGAGAAGTGATGCTTTTGCTTTCTTCTCAAAGCCTCCCTTCGCGTTTCTTATTCAGCGTCTTCTCTGTGCTGTGCCTGGGCTTCTCCTCTCTCTATTAAGCTCTTTGGGGGAACATCGACAGCTGCTGGTCCCCGTAGAGGCGGGGATATTGGGAGGAACCAAAACCAATGGCAAAGAAGGAGGTGGGTGGGTTGGGGGGGGGGGGCGGGGGGGGCTCTTTTAAATTGTTGTACATGTGAGCACAGAGGGCAGGAGAGCAGCAAAGAGGTGAAACCAGCTGCAGATAAAATACATTGACATTATGAATATTCTAATTAGCGTGTTATATCTTGTAGCTATATTAAGAAGCTTTTCCAGCTTTAGCCACTTTCAACTGGAAGAAGTTTACAGCAGTTCCACAGCACTTTTTAATTCCTCGATTTAGAACATTTACCATAGGTGGTCCAGACTTAGACTGGGTTTGACCTAATCTTGGAATATTAAGAGTGTATAAAATATGTGTAATGGGAAAGGTGTCGCTTGTATTACAAAGCCACAGAGAATGACAGCAGACAGATACATTCAGAGACCAGCTGGTGAACAATAGTGGCACATTTAGCAGCTAAAGAGGCAGATATTTCCCACAAGAGCTGGTAGAGACCAAAAACAGAGCCAAAAGAGAGGGAATGTTGGTTAAAAACATCAGCTAATCACCTTCCAAGCTTTCAAGTTCATTTTTCCATGTCACTATATACAGTTTACATGTTTGCCCTCTAGTGTCCATTTGGAGTCCCAGCAGTGTGTAAACTAGCCCTCGGATCCAGGATCATACACCTGGTATATATAACACCCCTGACACTATGTAGGGTGTTCCCCTATAACACCGTAAGTACCTGTAATACTAATATTGGAAAACAGTTTCTCCTTAATAGTGAGCTCATGCTGTTTCAAAGTGCAGGAAACTGAATTCCAGTTCATTGCAACATGGCGGCTTTCTTCGGAGGATTGCCCTTCTGCTTTTCCCATCAAACTAAACATGAATTCAAAGTCTAGTCTTTCAGTTCATGTTTTTACAGTTTTCAGTCCTGCTACAGTATCTTGTTACAGCAGGAAATCACATCAGGGAAGTAGGATGCACTCATTAGAACTGAAAATTCCCATGTGAATTTAATCCCTGTCGCTATTTACTTCCTGGAAATAGGGCATCATTAACGATGAGACTAATAAAAGCACTGACACAAAGTCACAGTGAAGGAAAAGTGCACAGATGGGAAAACCACCCTACATTTCCTCATTACATTGATAGTAAATGTAATATGATCAGACTGACTAAAATAAAATGTGATTGGTACTTTTTACATCATAATTCATTCATTCATTTTCATATATTTTTACTGCAAACTGTTGGTGTCATTGGCTGCCTTCTCTGTTGAGTGATGGTTGTTCCTGTTTGTTTCCCCAATGTACAGGTCTGTGCATTGTTGCTGCATTGAACTGTGTACACTACAATGCTCTGCTTATGCCAGATCTATCTATCTACTCAGAATAGTGTACACAGCTCAGAGTTCAAACAGTGCAGGGTGCAGATTTGAGTGATCACCAGCATAATCTTAATTTTCATTTTGAGATTTTGACTGCTGAACTCAGCCATCATATCAACATCCTGATGCATGCTAAGACAGGTAGTGTCCTGATCCGTTCAAGCGCAGTCCCAGCCACAACACTTTCACCCCCTCCTTACATGTCCAGTAGAGTCTGACTTGTTCCCATTTAGCTCAGCCCTGTCGTCCCATCACAGAGACGGCTCACTGCTCCCCTGAAGCCACTCCACATAGTTTCCATAGTTCTACCCTCTCTAGCCTCCTTCTCTCTCTGCTGTTGTCTTTTGTCCACTCCTTGCATGAGGTGAGACCCAGCATGAGCGGACGGAGGGCTCTGCACCTCACTGTGTTCATCAGCTACCTTTGAGATTTCAGAGATGTTTCTAGATCAGTTCAAGAGAAAGCTGGGGCTCCCTGGCTAGTCTTACTTTGAGAAACACTGACAATATTTGAGGCGGATATTAGAGGGATGTGCAGTGAGATAAACAGCAGAGTAAGCTCCACATGGAAATACACAGTTTTCTATCCAAACTAAGGCCTGGTTTTCAATTCAATTCAATTTAATTCAATTTTATTTATATAGCGCCTTCCACAATCAAAATTGTCTCAAAGCGCTTTACAGAGACCCAGAGCCTGACCCCAGAGCAAGCACTTAAGGCGACAGTGGCAAGGAAAACTCCCTTTTAACAGGAAGAAACCTTGAGCAGAACCTGGCTCAGATGGGGGACCCTCCTGCCGATGGCCGGGGTGGGTGAAAGGAGGAAAAGGAGGAAGATAGGACAGCTAGGAATGGAGGAGAGGGGGAGAAAGACATGCAGCATAATACAGACAATGTGGGTCAGTATTTACATTACAGTTAGTGAACAGTTATTGGATAATGTGTGCTCAGCAGATTAGAATTATGAAACAGAGCACGGAGGCAAAAAGCTGTCATGACTGGTAATTATTTACATTACAGTTTGCAAAGAATATTAATCAAATATTTATCTGTAGCAGAACGGAACATTAAACATGTTAGAAATAGATCATTGTAAACAATAAACAGCAGCAGGTGGGTGGAGCCAGGACCATAGGACATGCAGCTCCGGAGCCAGAGGTACCTGCAGTAAGGTACAGAGAAAGAGAGACCAGAGAGAAACAAACACAGGACTACGGGACAGAGAGGACACAGAGTTAATGACATGTAATAAAGGCTAATAAATTTGAGAGTGGGTCTGAGGAGAGAAAGAGAAAGAAGAAGAAGTGCGCAGTAAATCATGGGATGTCCCCCAGCAGCCTAGGCCTATAGCAGCATAACTAGGGGATGATTCAGTTGCCTGAGCCAGCCCCTATTTTCCACCACTCAAAGGTTTTCTACCACTGTCCCAAGCAGTTTGAATTCTCATTGTGTGTGTGTCAGTACAGATACACAACAAAGATCACTGAGAAATAATTATGTTACTAAACTAAAAAGAAAAGTCCTGGCTAACAAGATGAGCAGCTAAAGATGCAGAGAACTTTGTACACAGAATAATGAAGCAGTGAAGCAGCAGCTTTATAAGGAACAAATAACAGGAGCAATGTACAATAATCAAAAAGTTAAACATAAGTTTTTATGAAATAATCTCCATCTTTGCAGAACCCTATCAGACCTGCAGGTCCCCATTGTGGTGTTTTGGAATGGTGTATTTCACGGTAATAATCAGTTTTGGTAAAAATGCCACCAATACCAAGACCAAGGAACTAGCAGAGCATGTTTTAGAAAAAGTATTGCAAAGTCATCAAACTTTTGGGGGTGTGCAAGGTATCATCTTTCTGTTCAGTCAACTAAAACCAAAAATATAGAACTATTACTGGACACATGTTAAATGTTTTTTTCTGATGATAATGTCGTGGGAGGAAGGATCTAAGGATCTAAGTGGAAGACCAATGATTTTAGAGCAGACCTTGACTGTGCTCTGCAGACGGTTCCTGTTCTGAAGAGAGATGGAGTGCAACCAGCAAGTTATAGAGAATGTCATGACACTCTCTATGAAGGAGTGATAGAATGTCCTCAGAATGGTGTTGTTGACCCCAAAGGAGTTAAGTTTCCTCAATAGGTACTGCTGCTGCTGGCATCTTCTGAGGATCTCCTCGGTGTTAGCAGTGAAAGTGAAGGAGTTGTCAAATATTGTTCCCAGATATTTGTACTCCTCCACTATCTCTACTGGCTTCCCGTGGATTGTGCTGACAGATGTTGTAGCCAGCTCCCTCTGCTTCCTAGAGAAGGCCACCACCATCTCCTTTGTGTTCTCCACATTCAGCTCCAGTGCAGAGTTGTTGCACCAGTCCACAAATTGCTGGAATGCAGGACCATGGTGGTCCTGAGAGCATGGACAGGAGAAGTGTGTCATCAGGGTACTTAACCAGATGACACTCTGGGTGGGTGTACCTGCAGTCTTCGGTGTACAGAATGAAAAGCAGAGGAGAGAGGACACAGCCCTGAGGGGAACCGGTGGAGGTGAAGATGAGGTCTGAGAGGGTGTTATTGACCAGCTCTCTCTGTGATCTGTTGGTCAGGAAGTTTATGACCCAACGGATTAGTTGCTCTGGCAGGTGGAAATGGTGGTGTAGTTTCTCTGCAAGGATGTGTGGCTGCAGGGTGTTGAATGCAGAGGAGAAATCTGCAAAGAGCAGTCGAGCGCTGGTATCTGTTTGTTCCAGGTGTTTGTGAACAGTGTCCATTATGAAGCATCATCCACCCCTCTGTCTCTGCGGTACGCAAACTGGAGAGGGTCCATCAGTAGGTTGGTTTCCTTGATGATGTAGTTCTTTATGACCCTCTCCATGGCTTTCATTACCAGGGAGGTGAGAGCCACTGGCCTAAGGTCTTTTAGAGCCTTGACAGAGCTCTTCTTTGGAATTGGGACCACTGTAGAATGTTTCCACAGCTGCAGAACTGTGCTACTGTCAATGGATCTCTGGAACAGCAGCTGCAGCACGCCTCCCAGCTGCTCTGCACAGGCTCGTTCCGCGATGGAGGAAGTGCGAGCCGCAGCAGAAAGTCTCTGGAGTAAGTGACTCGTTGTCTGGCTGGGAGATTGGGATGGTTTTGGTTTGCCATTATCATGTCCGCCCAATAACCACAAAAATACAAATGCAGAGACCATAATAATCCACAGTTGTCCATGTAGCGATCCTTGGTTTTCTCAGAGCTCGTTGTAATCCGTGGGTACGGTGAGCAGGCATCCAGCAGCGTAACCAAGCAATGCGTAAACAAGGGAGAAAAACTACTCACTCACTTCGTAGTTAGCGGGATAAAACATAGGTATTAGCCAACGTCCAACGAAAAAAGAGAAGAAACAATTGGCGATGTTATTAAGCAGTCTGTAGGACTTATATAGAGCTTATAAGAATCTATATACAAAGTGCAATATTAGAAAAAAGACTGTGTAAACTGCCTCACGATCTGCTGGTCAACCGCACAAGCAGCGACTGGAAAAAAAAAAAAGTCATGATGCTGCATGTCCTGTCCACTTGGTGCACTGGAGCACATTCCACCTCTGTGAGATGCAGTCAATACACACCCCCAGCCAAGTAGAAGAAACTCAACTTACTTTATTTAATCACTAGTTTAAAAGCTAAGGACATTTTTGTCTTGAATGAACCTGTATCAGTAGCAAACAAAGGAACAGATGTGCAGCCTGAAAGTAAAGTAAAATGACTTCAGCATGTTTAAATCACATTCTGTTGGATTAATCCAGCCCTAAATCAAGTGTGGAAAAATACACCAAGTCCAAAAGAAGCAGACAGCTCATTAGACTGTTTCAGCTTTCCAGAGAGAAATCTTCAACATGTGTATGTTATGTGCACCAGTTACTCCATATTTATTTATTATTATTATTATTGTTTATTATTATTATTATTATTATTATTATTATTATTATTATTATTATTATTATTATTTGGTGCAGTAAGACAGGATAGTACTGAATGACATCATCTACCTGACAATACATTCATTCATCTTCTACACCTCTTGATCCGTCAGGGTCGAGGAGAGCTGGAGCCTATCCCAGCTGACTGTGGGCGAGAGGCGGGGTACACCCTGGACTGGTTGGCAGTCAATCGCAGGGCTGACACACAAAGACAGAGAACCACTCAGTTCCAGAGAAAACCCACGCAGACACAGGGAGAACATGCAAACTCCACACAGAAGAGCCCAGGCAGGGTTCGAACCCTCTTGCTGTGAGGTGACAGTGCTAACCACTGCA
This sequence comes from Toxotes jaculatrix, assembly GCF_017976425.1. Taxonomy (NCBI): domain Eukaryota; kingdom Metazoa; phylum Chordata; class Actinopteri; family Toxotidae; genus Toxotes; species Toxotes jaculatrix. The sequence goes on from NC_054401.1 coordinate 29,557,822, forward strand.
CCATCGTGCCACCCTCTGACAACACATGCTCCAACTATTTGATACCCTGTACTGTCAGAGATGATGCTGGTATACTGTTCATGTTACAAAACTGCTTCATTGGTGTAGTGTGTTGTTGTTCACTGCTTCTCTGTAGATAGCCCACATATAAGGAACACCATGTGGAGTCCACAGTCCCCTATGTGGTAAAGAAAGAGATTTTGCTGAAGTAACATTTGGTTTCTTTATTACCTTCATGCAGTGCTGCAACCATGTGATATGACAGGTGCTCCAACAGATAAACACGTAAAACTGAAGCTCTGCTCAATATGAAGAAAAACAAGTGTCGTCTTCTCTAGCATCACCATCATGAACCCTCTAACACTCAACCCTCTGGTCCACTGCATGATCACATCAGTGGTCAGGTGTCCATGAAACTTCTGTGGACTTTCAACTTCCACAATCAGTTCTTCTTCAGGTCATCTAACTTTAATGAAACCTTAACCACAAGAGCTTTCACATCAGAAGACACTTCAATTATTATATTGAAGTATGAGGACCTGTATGGACAAAAGCTAGAATTCAATGAGCCCATGACTTTCCCCTTGAGACACCATGTTGGCAAACCACATCTCATGCCCACTAATGGAAAAGCTGTAATGCAGTAGCTACAGCAGTAGCTACTTCTGAAAGCAGCCATTGTCTATGGCAATGACTGCTTCCAGAAGTTCTTCTACGTGCAATATCTCAAGAATGCTTTGAGGTCTCTCTGTCAAACTTTGGAACAAATGTTGGCAGTGACTTAAGGTAGATCTGAAAGGAGTTTGGAGGTCAAAGGTCAACTGTGCCTAAAGGGTGAAGGTAGATTTTGGGGGTTAGGGGTCAAAGGTCACGGTCGCTGTGATCGTACATTTCATTTTATGAAGGCAAATGTGATATCTGAAGAATACTTTGAAGGATGTTCTTTAAAGTTTGCACACATGTTCACAGTCACTCAAAGATGAAGTGAGTAGATTTTGAAGGTTTGAGGTCAAAGGTCAAGGTCACTTTCACCGTGTGTACATTTTGCTTGGCAATGCGATATCTTAAGGACCCAAGGATGAACTGATTAGATTGTGGAAGTCAGAGGTCAAAGGTCATGGTCGCTGTGACCTTGATGCAAATGTTGTGCTTCAGAATGTATTATCTCTACAATACTTTGAGTGATGTTCTTCAAACTTTGCACATATTATCACTGCTTGTCAAAGATGGAGTCAATATGTATGTATGTATGTATGTGAGGTCAGAGGTCAAAGGTCAAGGTCACTGTGATCTTGTGTGAGATTTGCTTGTGAACACCCAACACTAACCTTCCCCAACATTGCCATTATCACTACAAAACACCCATAACCTCTACCTCTACATCGGCTACACAAAGGCACCAACCACATGGAGGCATACCACCGCCATGCAATACTTGTAGTTTTTCCATTGAATCAGAATCAGAATCAGAAAACTTTATTGCCAGGTATGTTACACATACAAGGAATTTGACGTGGTGTTGTTGGTGCAAAAAAACAGACGAATTGGACTGACAAGTCCCATAACACACAAAGTTGAACAAGAAAAGAAAGTTTTAATACTAAAATAAGAGAAAGAGGAAAGTACTAAGAGGAAGAAAGTCTGTACAAATAATAATAGTAGAATGTGCAATGCTGCAAAGTGGATGTAGTGCAAAGAGGTAATAATGCCTTATAGGAGCATTAATATAACACATACAGTACAGAGCTGAATTATGTTAATGTAACAGTCTGTATTGGGGAAATGAGGGTCTGTGCTGTTTGGGGGGGAACGGGGTGGGGAGCTGTGTTGATGAGGGTGGCGGCAGAGGGAAAGAAACTGTTCTCAGGGTCCTGGAGGTGTACAGACTGTTACATTAACATAATTCAGCTCTGTACTGTATGTGTTATATTAATGCTCCTATAAGGCATTATTACCTCTTTGCACTACATCCACTTTGCAACAGACTTTCAGACTTACAGACTTTCTTCCTCTTAGTACTTTCCTCTTTCTCTTATTTTACAGGGTCAGGGTCCTGGAGGCGTACAGGTCCTGGAGAGATGGCAGATTGCAGCCAATCACCTTCTCAGCAGAGTGGATGATACGCTGCAGCCTTCCTTTGTCCTTGGCAGTGGCAGCAGCGTACCAGATGGTGATGGAGGAGGTGAGGATGGACTCGATGATGGAGGTGTAGAAGTGCACCATCATTGACCTCGGCAGGTTGAACTTCTTCAGCTGCCGGAGGAAGTACATCCTCTGGTGGGCTTTTTTGGTTAGAGAGCTGATGTTCAGCTCCCATTTGAGGTCCTGGGTGATGAGGGTTCCCAGGAAGGTGAAGGACTCCACCCTGTTGACTGAGGAGTCACTCAGGAGGATGGGGGCAGGAGGGGCTGGGTTCTTCCTAAAATGTACCACCATCTCCACTGTCTTCGCTGTGTTCAGCTCCAGATGATGATTGATTTGAGAGTGGATGGCTCTTAATACTACAGAACCCACGAACCTCAGCTGCTATTTTTATGGAGAAGCCAGTCATTGGTGGCATGTGCATCAAAACGTAACACTTGGTGATATGCTATTAATTACCAAAGTGTGCCCTGGGAGTTGCAGTTTACCTCTCTTCTGTCCACAGGCCACAGGCTTGTAACAACCAGGGCATGGGCAACTTACCATGCCCATTAGAGAAACCAATTTTTTTCCTCTGGAAGGAGTGTTCTTCCTTCTTAAAATGAAAATTCAACATCTTTGTATAGTGAACAGGGGTTACAGGGCTGAATACCTTGTCTTGTTTTATGTAAATATACAAGTTTCAAAGTGTCAAAGCATTCATTTAAAGAAGGAAAAGGCTGACTAAGACAAACTCTTCCACCTGTAATGTCTATGTGATTTTCCATGCAGGGTTTAATCAGTTATAAGCTGTGGCCTCTGAAGAAATCAAACACACACTGTCTTTGTACACAGAAACACACACATATGCACCACTTAATTCAGCTGCAGTCTCTTGTGTGTGGAAGAATAATGAAGCTTCACAAGCAGCATGTGACTCGTAGCATGCAACTCTGGGAACTGCCCATTTGAGTTAATGAATGAACATATACTATATCATGAAGAGGCTGTGGAGTGTATTCTGTATGTGTTGCTAAGTATGCTGCCACTCCTTGACCTGTGTGAGGTAGCATGCTCTCTGTCCTTTGCTGTGAGTCTCAGGTCTTTATCAAGATCCTCCTCCAGGACTTTTATCTCAAAATGTCTGCTTTTCACTTTGTTTGGTCTTGTAAGCTCCTGATACTGTGCCAATCAGCACAAGAGGCATCGATTTAGTTCACTGTATCCTCAGACTGTCTGTGGCACATGTTTGATATACTGCACAAAGTGTGTTCATGAACTTGTGATAAGTTACTGTACAACAACTTATGCTTTTGCATTAGGCTGATATCACTGATCCCCACGACAGAGTCTAGTCCAGCTGTCTTAACCCAAAAGTCCCTCACCCAAACTCAACAAGCGTGAAGGTCAGTTCTGGATTGGTTACGCACCCTCAGGAGAGCTTTTCGCCACCTAACACCCTTCCTGGCCTGTAACTCAGAGGGTTGGGCCCAGGTCCCGTAGGATCTCTTGCTTGCTTTCTGCCAAAATATTTAGTCTGGATGGAACGTTCTAGGGAGCCACAGTGATAACGTGCGCAAGCTGAGGCTGGAAAACTAATCACACCGTACTCCTGCTGTAGGATGGGAGGAGAAAGAAGAAAGACCAGGAGGAAGATGTGAGGGAGTCTGGAAGGACTAGGACAACACCAATGCACTTTTAGTTTGATGAGCTTTAGGCATTAATTGCATCTGCTGCCGTCACATCCCCCCTTTACTTGCTGCTGATGCCACAAAATGAGCTTTCTTCCTGTCCCATCAGCTTTAACGCCCACACTAAACATACAAACACACTCAGCTCTGTGTATGGTTCGTCTGCCCCATCTGTATCCGTAAGCATGATACAGGAAATGAGTTGCCCTCACACTTTCATCTTTAAAAAAATGCAAGAGGTTCTTTAAATGTTTATTATGTGAACATGAGTGAATGGAATGGAAGTCCACACCCAAGGCCTTATGTTCCCCCTTCCTGGCACATGCAATGGTGTAAGTAACTAAGCACATTTACTCAAGTACTGTATTTAAATACAGTGTTAAGCAACTTGTACTTTACTGCTTTCATACATGCTCCCCAACACTTGGAATCACATCAACAATGTAAAACATACAGATTAAGTGGTCTTGCTGTAGGTGGCATCACATCAAAAACCTGTCTATGTGTCTTTCTGAGGGGGAGTTGCAAACAGTGTATTTTGTTATTTGATTTGGGTGAATTGCTTTGTTTGTTACCCATCTGTATAATCCATGGAGACCTGTTCTACCCATACTTCTGGCCTGTACTGTTATCCAATGATACAACTGTAAGTTTTTCTTGTTCCCATTAGGAAAACCAGGACAGAGAGCATGGGTTAAACACCAGTAGTTAAACTACCTTCCAGATGTAGATGTCGTGTAATGCATTGTATTTAAATGGATAAAAGATTATATGCAGTTAACTGAGATCATCCATAGATTCATTCACTGATGCAGGTCAAAACACAGTAACAACTCACATGCCTTTGACTTTGGCATCTTGAATTGTGTAACAGTATCCTGCTGAAAGAAATACTTCTTTAAAATTCCTCTAGGCCTCAGACTGCTGTATGCTGTCTGTGTCTCTGTCTGTCTGACTGTTGCTTAATGAATGCAGACTATTGAGCTTTCTTGTGGCAGATCATATGCGTCACACAGATAAGTCAATGTGCCACGGAGATATGTAATCAGACCCAAGATGAACCTGCAGAGAGTGCCAGCAGAAGAGAAGAGAGGAGAGAAAGCACAAAACTACGGGAAAGGGAAGAAGCTGAGTTAGTAACATGTATTAATGGGATATGAATGGGTGTCTGCCTCCCAGACCCAAACTAGTGTTTGGTTACACAGTAGAGGAGCCTGATGTGATGGAAAAAACATTAAACAGTCCTGACATCCTTTGGAAATAAGTCACACAAGGTCAGTTTTCATTCATTCCCAGTGTGGGGCAGCAGCTCTGAGCCTGTATTTAATTACTGGTCAGATCTTACATTAATAGGTGGAGACCTGTCAGTTTGTGGGGGGCAGGTACGCCTCGGCAGGATTTTGCTCTGGAGGTCATCCCAGCTGACACTGGGAGAGAGCCAGAATACAAGACAGAATGTATGTTCTGTCTGACTACAGACACCCACAGATTTACATTCTTGAAACACTGTGTATTGAGAATATCTTGAAATGGTGTAAAATTGTGAATTTGGTCTCATTTAGAATCTTCTTTTGTTGTGAATATAGTGGACCAAAATGAGAACGGCAATACAATTTAGAATTTAAGGGTTATTATTATTATAAACTGCCTTTATGTTAAAAAAAAAAAAAAAAAAAAAGGTCAAGGCCAAAGGGAATTCATTCAGATACTTTAAAGAGTTCAGTCAGAAGTGATGTGTATTAGGTCCAATAAGAGTAAACAAAAATAATAATAATAAAAAAAGATGTTCATGAGTTGCAGTGTAGAAAGTACTATTTTGGTAGCAAATGCAGGTAGTTTGTCCTTCTTGGCCACATGGTGAAATGGTTTGCTGAGAATGGAAGTGGAGCTCGGGCCCCGCACACACAGCTCAGGAGCTTGCACTGCTTGATAAAATGAATGTGGGGCAACGAAAGTCCCAAATATATGAAGACAGTATCTAGGAAACTGTCTAGGCCAAAGTTTCTTTGAGTGAGGCTCATGACAGTGATTAGTCAAATTTTCAAATGTTCTTCCAGTTTGAGCATGTTTTGCACATTGTAACATTACATTACATTCCTGATATTAGTTGTCAGAGTCAAAAAAAAAACTGTATTAATCCCTGTAGGCAAATTCTTTGGTTACGGACAAACTCCCAATTGAAAAAGAAGAAAATTGCACAGTGTGTAACACAGAGAAAAAGTGTTTCTAAAATAAATAAAATAAAGTGAAAAATAAAAATAAAAAATATAATGAAAATAAAAATAAAAGTAAAATAGAAAGTTGAGTAAAAGTAAAACTACTGTAACACCACCCTTAGAATATACATATACTCCAATATCAGAGAACAATAGATTGAAAATAAAATAAAATAAAAAGATAAAAACATCTTCGTATTTGCATATATGTACATGAGGTTTAAAGGTTTAAAAATGACACATACACAGTATACATGGAGTCTGATTTTTTTTAGTTCGGAATTATATAGTTTGATAGCAACAGGCAGGAATGATTTCCCGTGTCGCTCTGTTGTGCAGCATGGAAGAATGAGTCTGTGGCTGAACGAGCTTCTGTGACTGATCAGCACATAGCGGAGAGGGTGTGAAGGAGAGTCCAATATTCTTCTTACTTTGGACAACATTCTCCTCTCCATCACTGTAGTCAGTGAGTCCCCCCCCTGCCCCGTTGCATACAGGATGACACTGGCCACCACAGACTCATAGAACATCCACAGCATTGTCCCTTGTTAAAGAACCTTTCTGAGACAGCTTAGGTCCTTTAACATCTGGCCCTTTTTGTAGATTGTAACATACATAGTTACATAGCTGAGTTCAGCTCTTCACTGACCTGTGCTGGGTTAAGATGACACAGCTGTGTCTACACATTCTTGGACAGATGCTCCATCTACACTAGAACCAAATCAAACAGTCTGAGAGATTTTGGACTAAATCATTTCCCATGTATTCTTTTCCCATACTTCGGCCCATTGGTGAATATATGGCATCCTGCTTGGTGATCTGTTCTAAGCCAGTCAGCACAGTGGGATCCAGCTGGGTGGTCCATTGTCCCACCGAGGCCCAGACAGACAGGGATGTTAGCTTCCTAGTCTCTGGCTCCATGGGTTTAACCCAGGGGAATACAGGGACACCCCATACAACCCCCATCCCCACCTCTCTCTCTCTCACATACATTGACATGTTTGTTCCTCTATGGTTGGGAAGACCCTGAGTGATTTAATGACTCCCCTAGCTTCTAATCCTGATCAGAACCACCCCAGCCACATGCCTAATCCTTGCCCTCAAACAGCTTCCCCACGTCAGATTTACATTGAGCTTTGACAAATGTTGTCTCTTAAGTAATCTGCACACAAACCAAAATGTAAGATTGGCCATATGTGGTTGTAGAGGGAGTTATGAAATAAGACAGTTTCTTGACAAGCTACTATTTCAATTCATTGTCATCTTATTTTTTCCTGTTCTAGCTGCTCTACAGTAACACCTGTACTACCATCACCTCATAACATCGATAACTGGAATGGAGAATTTGCACAGCTAGCCGTAACTGGAGTTTGAATAAGTCATAGAAAAGAGGAAGAATGCAGGTGGAGACTATAGATGAAAAAAGTCATGCTCTGAGCAGCAGCTACGACAGAACCTGCTGATGGACAAAAACACTCCTCAGTGAAGAGCTGTTACTGACCCAGAACTCCTTTGACTTGAGGGGAAGGTGTTGTTTGTACATCACATTCAGTGAGCTTGTCTCAGCTACCTGCACATGCAGACCCACACAGAAACACTAGATTTGGTCTGTTGTTCTATTTGTTTATTTTACCCAGAACCTGGATCTTTTTTTTACTAGTAGCTTCCCTCGTCATTGTGAATGACTGATGAAATGAAATGAGGGGTGGGGTGAACATTTTTCAGCTTCTGAGGTGGAGCATGGCAGGAAAAGTTTGAGAAGTCACTGAGCTAGGTAAAGGTTTAAACTGTGTCAGGAAAGGTCTACATGTATACATTCATTAACTAGGGCTGCAACAGAGAAAAACCTTCCGGAGATCAGCTCTTAGAATCTGGATTCTCTTAAACCTTTGCTGCAGTATCCTTACATGGACCTCATGCCTTACAGGATTTCTAGGTATTGGGATTCAGTTTTCAGACTTTAGCTGCTGTATAAATTTGAATGATAACTCTAAATATACTGGGAAAAACATGTTAAATGTCATACAAAAAGGAAAATGACATTTTGGACTTTACCATCCATCCACACTTTTGTGTCATAGTCAGCCTTCTTTCAGCTCCCACAACAATCAGGAGAGAGCAAGTTGCTGATGGACACACAATGCCTTCCGTCACTTTAAACTGCACAATCCAGAGAGGAGCAGAAGGACACAAAAGTGCAGAGGGGTTACTTGGTTTCCTATCTCTTTGAAAAGTACCCTTGGTACTTATGTCAAGCTAAGCAATGTTTCTGCTCTGAGATTATGTCTGTTGTACAGTTTCTGACATGTGCTGAAGATCTTGTATCCTGTGGCTGTATTTTATCTGTACACTGCTTTCACATTCCCAATTCTTTTTTCATTTAGACTCTTGGATACAATTTCTGATTCTCTATTTCTCAAAGTAAAATTCTACTTTTCAACAACAAGTCTGATTTAGTTCAAGTCAGTTTGTGGTTTTTATAGTCTGTTATAAAATTGTACTTACTAGCTTCTCTAGTATTTAGACATGAGGGCACTGTACATTTGGAGTTCTGACAAGCTAAGTTTGTGTGTCTGTTTGATGGCTGCGTTTCCTTTCACTGATGGTTCTGCAAGTTTTCAGACCTTAAGTTTATGCACACACAAGATGATTAGCATTGTATGCACTGGCCTTAGTGCAGCCACAGATTAAGAATTAAAATGTTCCACTGCATTGCACAGATCATTTTTGTAGAAAAGACTCAGTCATCTCAGTACCTCTCCAACCTATTAGAGACATGTTTACGTTCTGGTTCACAGAATGATGCTGGATGTGGGCAACTGCCTCATTTTGTGGATATCTACACATAATTTTAATGGTTGGTGCCTGCAGTATCTACGTTTATTAAAGTCAAAGAGAGCAGCAGAAGATTCTGCCAACTGATGCATTCATGAAAACACATTAACTCACATAAACACTTAACTGTGACTGTCATGTCTTCTCATTGTCTTTTGTCCACAACCACTTCCAGCTGTTAATTTGCATATACTTATTACAAGCTTGTAATGCATTGACTAGCGTCAAGACATCCTCCACTCAGGCTGCAAACTGTGTTTTGGCTTTCATGCCCCCCACCCCCGCTCTGTGAAGTGGTCTGTGTGCTGGAGTGCTTACATTTCCATACATCCTGCTCTTCATTTGTACAGCTGGCAATTTGCCTGAGCAGTTCAACTAAATTGCTTTGCCCAAATGGAGCAGGCATAATTTGGTTTAATTGCTTTAAGAATGAACATATATCATATACTCATACGTTTGCATGTATGTGCCTGTTTGTGGCAGGATTAGAGAAATTTTTGTGAAAACACAGCCGTTAAAGTCAAAGGTAGAGTAGGAGTGGGTCATTCCAAACACCAGGCCCTCCATCAAAGTCAAAACAGGTTTGATCTATGATCAGATCAGGTAACATAGCTCCATAGCTTATTTCTTTCACTTAAACATGACAAAATTCAAACCACTTCCAGAAAACTTCTAACCTTGGACACCTCCCTAAATGCACCTACCTTTTTACCCATTTTATCACTGCAATTAGATTTTTTTCATGAGTCACCAAGGGCAACATTGCTGAGCTGTTTTTGTTTTAGGAGGTAATGAAGGTCACCCACTAATCAGAAGATTGGTGGTTTGATCCCTGGCTCCTCCAGACCGCAAGTGTCCTTGGGCAAGTTACTGAACCCCAAATTCCCCCTGATGTACCCATCAGTATATGAATGTGTGAATCTTCTAAAGTGCTTTGTGTAGTCAAAAAGACTAAAGATAAAATAAGAATGAAGTCCATTTACATCAGCAACCGAATCATCATCATTGTCACTGATATGCAGAAGGGCTTCACCCTCTGTATGACTTTACAATAAAAACAAAATTTGAGAATAAACTTCCTGTCAATGACTTTTGGTTTGTTTTTCTTCTTTTGTCATCTTATTCGTCTTTCTCAAGAGAAATGGCATGAGTGGACCAGAACGTACTCTGGAAATTGTTTTATGTAAACAGGAAAAAAAAACATCATACTTGGCATGTCTCATTCTCTGTCTCTGCTTTCCCCTCTTTGTTTGACCCAACTTTCTCTTTGCTTCCTGGATGAATAGCAAAACCTGTGCCACAGCAAAACATCTCACACAGGTATTCATTCAATTCAACTTTTCTTCTAACTTGGAAACACAGAGGAATAGAGCTGTTTGTAGAAAGAGTTAGGAGAGAAGGGTGCACAAGAGATTTAAGCCTGCAGCAACAGAAAAAGGATGAAGATTTTTTTAAAAGTAAATTCTTATTGACAACAGGTGTCCCTGTAGGATTGTATAGTTATACGACTTTTTCACAATTTGAACCCTGACAATTTGATTTGAGTAATGGTCAAATTACTTTATGGTACTGCAACTGAAAGTATTTTTCTCACAGATCGCAATTACAAATGATACATCTGTAAAATTGTTTAACAGGAAGCCGCAAACTGCTGACAAGATCAGCGTGTGACTGTACATTAGTGCATATCATAACTTTAATCATCCACAGCCACTCTTATGAAAACATTTACACATATCTTTCCTGTAAGTCAACAAGAAACTGTGCTTGCTCAAACAAACAATCAGATGGTAAAGTTCAAATGTTAGAAAACTTTAATGAAAGTAACATCAGTAGAAAGAGAACAGCATGCTGACATGCTGATCATCCTAGCTTGTTGGTAATGTGATAGATACTATATTGCCAAAAGTATGTAGACACAACTATGTGGTCATGTGCTTTTGTGCTGTTCCTCCTGGCGAGTGCTAAGCTAGTTTAAATGAAGGGAACTCTTCATGCAGCTTCTAGTAATATTTCAGACAATAGTGTTCTAGTACTGGCTGCCAGGAACAGGGAGGAGAAAATGGAAAACTCCAAACTCATGACTGACAGCTGAGTCATTCAGGTAATTATAGTTCTCTCACCTTCTCCTTTAAAAGGAGTTTGTTTTTGTGTTCCCACCTCAGACTGCATGAAAGGTGACTTTTCTCATTGAGGGAGGGATCATTTCTTTGCTCACGAGTCAACACACAGCATTTATATTTATATATATTCACAATATGTAATTTCAAGCTTTTCTCTCAAGATGATGGAACATAAAAACATTGTCTGGAAAATAGACTTCTTCTCTGACATTCCACCATCAAATGGATGTATCTATCTATCTATCTATTTTCCATCCATCTATCTAGAACCAAAAGAGGGAGAGTGTCTGAATGTCTTTAAGGACACTGAATAAACACACAGTGCTGTACAAGCTATCACAGTGTACATCTTTTGAACCTTGCTTGTGTTGATGACAGTGTACAGATGAAGCATATGATGTTGGGGTTGTGTTGTATTAAATTAATGTCTTTGTGTGGCTCTCTCCATTAAACACCAGAGATAAGGCTCTGCTAATGGAGGTGTGAGTCACCCCAAGGAAGTGGCCATACTGTCAGCACACCTTCTCCCTGGTGGCACACAACTCTCTGTTCTTACATAACACTATTAGTGATTAATTTCATGGCAGCTGTACAGAGTTGTAAGCTGACGCGCTTGTTTGTATGCAGAGAGGTGGTCTGATTGCATCCAAGATGTTTCTACCTCCAAGGCATGTGGCTGAACTTTTGAATCAGCTTACAGCACTGACACGTGTTCCACATTAACACAATGTCTTTATTAATTAAAAAAGAGAAGACTCACTTTCAGCAAATATTCAAAGAAAACCTCTGCTGTGTTGCGACTGTGATCTATGTAGCAGACCATGAGAAGAAGAAGGAAAAGAAGAGAAAAAAGAAGGAAAGAATAAAGAGGCATGGGAGCACTCAAAAACAGGCTTCACCACATGTCCTAACACCCCTCCATCACACATCCAGTCTCCTGGAGTTTAATCCCGGCAGCTCTCCCAGGCCTATGAATAACAAAGCACAGAGGAGAAACAAGAGAACCTGAGTTTATTTGCTGTTGACTCTGGGCTCAGTGTGTGGCTTTCTGCTCTGACTGCTTTCTGTCCAGCCTTGTCCTGGAAGCATCATAATGCCTGCAAAGGACTGACAAACTGATCAGGGAGAGACCAGAAGAAAAGAGGACCTGGCACAATGCAAGTTCCATTCAGAGTTGTGACAATAATAATAATAATAATAATAATAATAATAATAATAATAAGGATAATAATAAGACTAAAATTAATAATAATGAGACTTATAATAGTACTTGTAGCAGTGGGTGTTGAGTAGGATCATGGGGCAGTAGGTGGTTTGTAGCTCCAGATGCAGATGAACCTGCAGAAAGTGACAGGAGGAGTGAGACAAGGAAACACAAAACTACAGGAGAGAAAAGAAGCCAAGTTAATAACATGTGTTAATGAGATATGAATGATCACAAATTGAAAGGGAGAGGAGAACAGAGCAGTTCCCAGGCAGTCTAAGCTTATATCAGCATAACTGGAGGATGGTTCAAGGAAAGTAAACTTTATCAAAGTGGAAAGTTTTTAGCCTACTCTTAAACATGAAGAGGATGTCTGCCCCCCAGACCAAATAGATGGTTCCACAGTAGAGGAACCATGTTATCCCAACACACTGCTTCGTTCCCAGAATGCAGGTTTGCTTGGGGTTCCCAGAATTTCTAAAAATAGAATGGGAGGCCGAGCCTTTAGCTATCAGGCCCTTCTGTGGAACCAACTGCCAGTTTGAGTTCGGGACACCCTCTCTAATTTTAGAATAAGGCTTAAAACCTTTTTGTTTGACAAAGGTTATAATTAGTTGGTGTTATAGTTTTAGTTATTATGACTGCACTGTTAGTCACAATTATAACTATAGACATTATTACAGTTACTGATAAAGCCCATAGTAGGGCTGGCTCAGGTAACTGAACCATCCCTTAGTTATGCTGCTATAGGCCTAGGCTGCTGGGGGACCTCCCATGATCATCTGCACAACTCTCCTCTCTCTCTTTCTCTCCTCAGACCCACTCTCACATTTATTAGCCTTTATTATGTGTCATTAACTCTGTGTCCTCTCTTTTCCGTAGTTTATTGTCTACAATTGTCCATTTCTAACACATTACTATGCTTAATTTTGCACTCTGCTTAAGATACATTTGGATTAATATTCTATGTCGACTGTAATGTAAACAGTTACCAATTATGATAACTTCCTGTCTCACTAAACTTTCTGGACTTGAGATTCTTTAACAATTGAAGTCATCCAGCCTACAAGTAACAAAAGCATGGACAAGTTTGCAAGTCTGCATCTTTTTGTGACGGAATTTTGTAATATTACTTAGTTTAAAAATAGTCTTAGTTGAAAAAGTCTTAATTACTTTTGAGAGCTATAGGAATACAAGGACCAACAGAGGTATAACTCTCTGTCGGCCTGGCTACAGTGCTGAAGAGAAACCTGGGGTTGTTTTTACTTTCCTTACTATATGTTTTAAGACTATCTTGCCACACTGAGCGGAATTCTTCTATATGGTGGAATGCCATATCCTGTCAAGTTTTCATGTAGTTTGCTTTAGTTTGTAGGTTTGGGAGCTAAACCATGGAGCAATCTTGTTTTATTACACTCTTTTTTAGAGGAGCGATAGAGTCATGTGTCATTCACATTGAGTCCGCAACTGTCTACATGATGGTTGGTTTGAGAGGGACTAAAGTTAGCACAGCGGTCCTTTGTTATATTGAGACATGACCCTGAATTAAGTGCTGATGGAATCACTTCCTCAAATTTAGCAACAGCACCATCAGATAGACATCTCATAAAGACATTTTTGACAGAACAAGGTGGAGGGAGCAATTAAAACTGTGACTGTGGTACACTATAACAAACAGAATTGGCTGTAATGTTTTCCAGGTTGGGTGTGAAAAATTAAGAACAAGGCTTTCAAATTAGTTAGAATTGAGTTTAGACATATTCAACTCAAAGGCTTGAGCTGAATATGGCTGCCCAATTATTGACCCTATCTCTATCAAAGTGTTAAGTGTGCTTCAGTGACTAGGTTACAGTTGGCTTTCACCAGGCAGCTGACTTCTTACATGTAAACCAGAAACTGGTTACCATCACTGGGGTCTGGGTGCTGAGAAACCTGTTCCCCAGCTAGAATTATCCTAGAGAACATAGAATTTCTCTGCCATACATCTGGGTAATCAGGTTTCTAATCACTGTTTTATGAGAACATGTGCATGACAAAGACAGGAAAAGTAACACCACAGCAGCTGGATAAAAAGAGAAATTATTTCACTACCAAACTGAAACAAAGACAGTAGTTCCTAAAAGTCTACATTAAAAAAAAAAACTTTAATTGCATTCCATGTAAGAACATGAAAACAATGGTAAGTGATTGATTGGTTCAGGTGTTAGAGAAGAAATAGTTCTTTACTGGGGTTAAGGAGGGATTTGGCTGGTGGGGCAACCCTGAAATCTTGTGTAGTGGTACAGTGGAGAAAAATGACTCACATCAAAATAACATCCTAATTGATTTGCTCAGCGCAAGTTCCCCAGCAATCTAGGCTTATAGCAGCATAACTGGGGGATGGTTCAAGATGAAGTCTGAACCAGCCCATAATGATAAGCTTTATCAACAAGGCCTACTTTTAATTGTGGAAGGGGGATCTGCCTCCCAGACCCAAACTGGTAGATGGTTCCACAGTAGAGGACCCTGAGCGCTAAAGGCTTTGCCAATCATTGTACTGTTCTAGTGGGGTAACAGTTACTATGAGGTCTGTAAGATATGACGGTGCCTGGCCATTGAGGGCTTTGCAGGTAAGGAGTAGGATTTTAAATTCTATTCTGAATTTTACAGGGAGCCAATGTGGAGAAGCTAATACAGGAGAAATATGATTTCTTTTCCTGGTTCATGTCAGTACTTGTGCTGTAGCGTCTGGAGAGTCTTTAGAGACTTGTTGGGGGCAGCCCGATTATAAGGAACTGCAATAATCTAACTTAGAAGTAACAAACACATGGACAAGTTTTTCTGCATCTTTTTGAGAACGGATGTGCCTGATATTTATAATGTAAAAAAGAAAGTCCTTGGAGTTTGTTTTATGTGGGTGTTAAAGGGCATATCCTGATCAAAGACAACTCTGAGATTCCTTACAGTGGTACTGGAGGCCAGACCAATTCCATCTAGAATAGTTACATTATTAGCTAATGTGTTTCTGAGGTGCTTGGAGCCAATTACAATAACTTCAGTTTTGTTTGAGTTTAATAGCAGAAAATTATTGGTCATCCAGGTCTTTATGTTTGGGCATGTTGAACTGGTTTCCTTTGGCTTCGCTGAGTAGTATAAACGGGTATTGTCTGCATAACAGTGGACAGAGATGTAGCGCTGATCTTTATGATAAACATATATTTTTTAAAATAAAGCTTTCCTAGTGTTCCTAGGAGTTTCTCCTGCAACCATAAAGTTAAAAGGACTGTTCCTTTCTGTGATGATGCAGGGAGCAGTTTCTTGCAGGGAGAAGTTTTTGACTTTTCCATGTCTTTTGATGTCTTTGTTGTCTGGATATGATTAATTGTACAAATGTGAGTAACGTCTCTTCTTAAAGGCGTTCATGATGTTACATTTTCTCGTACACATGGAAAGTGACCAAAGTAGATGTACAGCGTTTGAAGATTCAGCATTGAAATTTAAACACTGTCTAGCTTCTTACCCCAGAACACCTGACCAGTCACAGTATAAAGTAGGTATTAATGTGATCTGATGAGCACTTCATATGAAGCATATTAAAACCCTTTCCCTGACCCTTGCAAAAGAAACTTTCCTGTCATTTGAGACCTACTGTTCATGATCCACACAGGATCATCTGCATTCTGATCTTATATAATGTACCTTTCAAAGTAAATACTGTATTTAAAAAAGCTATCAGAGCCAGATCTAGCCATCACAACAAAATGGCACGCAATACCAGCTGAAAGTCTGAAAGCACCTTTACAGGACTGTCAACATGTTCACCTTATTCTTGTTCCAAGAGATAGCTTTTTTAATTTATAAGTGTGAAAAACTAGTTTGCTGATGGGAAGAGGTCTTATGTAAGAGCACTGTGCCCTGGTTATAGTATTGTTGTGCAAGTCTTCTCCCTGGACGCATGATTTATCATGAAGCAATTAGGTCATTTTCCAGATACTCCTATCAACCTTTGTTGATGTGGTCCCCCCTCCCTGTCCCCAAACCCTGTTCCTCTTCTGCAGCCGGTACCACCCAGCAGCGACCCCATTCACCACTTAGGCCACTCAACAACACTTGACTAAGGGCAGAGAAGGGTCAGTGTAATGGCTGATGACTTGGGGAAAGACAAGGGTAATATATAATTAACAGGATAATGTAATTTATGTAATTTATGTCCTTACAGGCCAGTATATGCATAAAAACAACCACAGATTAAATGACAAATTCTATTATCTATCCAAACATGGATGGATGGAATTTATTTGATATGAGAGGGCAGCTATTGCTTGTGTGGGCATTAATGGCTGTCTGCCCATGCATTCAGTATTGTTGACTTGCCAGCTTGTTCAGCTTGCTGTCAAAGCTTGTCAACTGAGTTTCTGCTCTTCACCTGCAAAGAACAGACAGATTGATGAAGAGAAACATCAGCTCCAAAGTCTGTTTTTCTGTTCTGGGGCAATAAAATACAAAACTTGGTATATCAATTACATCACATTGTAAACCATGTTTTAAAATTACAATCTGCTCTGCTTAGCTGTGTGATGAGGTTAGAAGGCCAATAGCAGCAGCCTCTGGTGTAAAGGCTTGTAGTATTGGAAGTAGCCATGACTTGTATTGTGTGGTATTGCACCCTGTTGGTGCTAATTCAAAATACAGACCATTGGCAACCAACATTGCCAGGTGGCAGCTGCAGCAGTGCCCACTTGCTGTCTGAAAGCACCTTAGACTTCCACTGATCACTTAAAGTTCCTTATATTTACCTTAAGTAAGTATAGATAGCTGGATTGTTCAAATAGAGATGAGGATCAGGTTTCCGGTGCATCACCACCAAGATAAATCTAATTGCTAATGTAAAGGAAATTTGCATAGAAACACACAGATTAAATAATACTACTTAATATAAAAGTGAAGGGAAAAAAATGCTTTGATCACAATTTCTACAACCGATAGACCCATTTTTATCAGCATCAGCAAGTTCAGTGTTTAATGTCAGCATTCCAGTACAGCAACTTGTACTAAGTCCAAGATTAATGGGTGATTTTTACTGTTGTCTGATATCAGCAACTTTATGGCTTTATGAAAGTCATTATGCTAATGACATTCCTACAGCCACTTATAGGCAACAGGACATTTGTCTTGTATAATAACATGAAAACCAATAATCTGACTAACAATAATATAATAAGACTAACAATAACAATAGAAGAACGTTATTGTCATTGCACACAAGTTACAACGAAATTTTGTTTGGTAGCAATCTCTAGTAGCAGCTTGAGGTCAGGTGTTTATAAAGGTAATATATATATATATATATATATATATATATATATATATATATATATATATATATATATATATATATATATATTTAAATATATATAAAATAGATAGTAAAATCTATGTATCTATGAAATCTACAATATAAATATACTGTATTATTTCAGATGGCATGAGAAACGGGGGTTCTGAGTCTGCCAGAGGGGAGGCTGCTGAACAGAGAGTGTCCTGGGTGAGTGGGGTTCCTACGGATCTTTGTGGCCCGTCGAAGGAGACGGCTCGAGTAGATCTTGTCCAGATGTGGAAGCCTGCAATCCACTCAGCTGTCTATGATGGCCCACTGCAGCTGTTTTTTCTCTGCTGCAGTTCAGCTGGAGTACCACAGTGTACATCCGGAGGTTAGCACACTTTCTCTCGTGCAACGGTAAAAGTTTTTCAGGAACAGTAATAGTAAAACTAATGATGATAATAACACTAACAATAGAACTATTAATAATTATTATTTAGACTAATGATGCAGGCAGTAGTTGGCCCATAGCCACAGATTCAGACTCTAGATCTCTGGAGGCAGATGAACTCTCCAGAGAGCAACAGGAGAAAAGAAGGGAAGAAAGAGACAGGAAAGAACAAAACTACTAGAGAGAGAAGAAGCTGAATTAGTAACATGTATTAATGGGATTTGACCCTAGAACAGATTGAGACGGAGAGGAGGAGAGAGGAGCTTGGTGGATCATGGGAAGTCCCCAGCTGTCTTATAGCATAGCAGCATAACTCTGGGATGGTTAAAGCTAGCCCTAACTATAAATTTTGTCAAACAGGAAACTTTTTAGTCTTGTCTTGTATTTAAGACAAGACTATTTAAGACACTTTTGTGTCTTAAATAGGGTGTCTGAGTGGTAGATGGTACCACAGGAAATGGGGGTCTAAGAACTGAAGGCTTTGCCTTCAAATTTACTACCTTTAACACGACGCAGCTCAATTTATTTTACATATATATACCAGTCAAAAGTTGACACCTTCTCATTCAGTGTTTTTTCTTTATTTTTATTACTTTCTACATTGTAGATTCATGCTGAAGACATCAAAACTATGAAGGAACACATATAGAATTATGTAGTTAACAAAAAAGTGTTAAACCAACCAGAATATGTTTTATATTTTAGATTCTTTGAAGTAGCCACCTTCTGCTTTGATGACAGCTTTGCACACTCTTGGCATTCTCTCAATCAGTTTCATGAGGTACATAATTCCTACATAATTCCCTATGTCTGCTGTATATATATAAAAAAATATTTAGCATAGTACATTTACAGAACCAGTGAATTCTATTTTGCATTTATTATTTTCAAACTTATGTCATGACATTTAAAACAACCAAATTTAAATAAGCTGGGTAGTAAAGTAAGTTTTATCATAAGTGAAAGGAGTTTGTAAAATGGTTGATTTCCTTTATTATTAAATGCCAGTGTTGGTCAATTATAGCATTCACTTCAACCCAGCAAAAGCCTGCCAAAAAAGTGTCATTCCTCTTCTACCACACAGTGTTTCTAGTACCACACAGGCAACACCTTCAGTGTCTCTCTCTCACAAACTCCTATGCGCTGCTATCTTTGCTTGTTCTTCTATCCTAGACTCTTATCCTAACCTCAACCTGCAACTAAATGCCCTTACCTCTAACTAATTCAAAACTGAAACAAAGTCTTAAACCCCTACAACCCTTTGAAGGTATATCAGAAAATGATGTCCTGTTCTCATACCCAAGGTCTAATAGTTAAAGTGGTCTTCATAAAGATAGCCATACCAACACACACACACACACACACACACACACACACACACACACACACACACACACACACACACACACACACACACACACACACACACACACACACACACATATGTTAGCGTGTACTACAGCTGCAAACTCATTGATGATAGCTGCAGCATGTTGTCCACATATGCTGAGCACACACACACACACTTTCTTTTTCTCTCTTTTTGTTTTTTAGTGTGTCTGTGTATCTCTGGTGTGCGTGTGTGTGTGTGTGTGTTCATCTTTAATTCATGTATGACTGAGGCCAGCTCTGGCTGCCATATGACGACCATTATATTGTTACCAGACCCGCGCAATTATATCATTTCCGAGATTTACTGCAGAGAAATTGCAAGTCAATTTTCTCAGAGTTGCATTTTTTTTTCATTCTTATCCAGGATAAAGTTCTGTCTCGTTGGTTCACAGGGGTGGAGAACTGAGAGGAGAATGTTAAGAAGGCCAGTTTCCCACCATGGGTCAACATGATATACAGTATGTTAAAAGTAAAACTGTGTTATGTCCTGGTGGGGACCTAACCCTGAATGCACATTAACCCATGGGGATTTGTGTCACAGTGGGGACAAAGGTTCAGGTCCCCATAGGTGGAGACTGCTGTTTGAGGGATAAGACTTGGTTTTAGGGTTCAGTTCAGTTTCAGAAATCCACAGTCTGTGTGTGTTTTTTGAGGGCTATCATCACTGATGCCAAACTGATGCTCTGTTGGCTCTCCAATGGTCCAGCACACTTCCTGTCCCCAGGGCCCTCTCTATTTTTACACTGATATATGTTGGATTGTTGCATGGCCCTTACACACTGTTTACAAACCAGGCTACAACCACTGTGAGGTACTGGTGGACAAATTCACATATACACTGCGTCTTATAAACCACACAATAAAACTGTAAAATTACCGTATAAATGCAGTCCATTTACCATTTCATAACCCTCTGTAAAACCATACAGGTTTTCAACGAAAACCAAATACTGACAAAGCAACATATTATCAGGTTACAAAACTTACACTTCTACGTGCACTTGCTTTCCTTCTTTAGTTCAGTGGTATATGGTTGCAGCACACTGCCAACACTGCTGGAACAGTGGGTGGGCAGATGGGAAAAAGGGCTGTATGTGCATACAGATGTTTACAGAGGAAAAATCTTCCAAGGTTTTTACTACACTACACACAACGATAATGATGGGAACAATGAGCCTACGTCATCCAAATGGAAATGTTTTGGTATGGAACTGTCATAAAGTTTATGATGAGTTTTTCCCTGCAGTGGAGTAAATCATATTACAGTACCAAACACACAGCATCAGCTCTTTCTTGACTGGAATAGATATTGAAGTAAAGCAAAATATAAGTGATAATAAAGGGCAGGAGGTAACAGAATACGTGTTATATGTTGCTTGCCACATTAAGAGTTAGAATAAAATAGGATAGAATGCCTTTTATTGTCATTATACATCTTTTACATGTATGAGATGGAAAGCATCTCCTTCTTCAGTGCAACATGTATAAATATACAACATAGAATAGAATAAAATAAAATAAAATAAAATAAAATAAGATTAAATAAGTTTAGTGCAAGTTGAAATATATAAAAAGAAATCTATAAAACAATATGAAGAGAGAGTTAAAAAAAACAATACAAGGGGGGTAAAGTGCACAGTTCAAGAAAGTATGGGTTATTGCACATTAATGAATATTGCACAGTATACAGATATACAGATATTGCACAGTGAGTGGATAGAAGGAAGGAAGGAAGTCCGGGGGGTCAGGGGAATAGACTGTGGGGTTCAGTGCATGTGTGAGTTCAGTGTGGTTATGGCTTTCGAGTTGCCTTCACACCTAAAACAGCAGTGTTTAAAAAATGCAGATGACGTGATATTTCAGGTACAGGTGAGACAATGAAACCTGTATTTTTTGTCCAGAGCCCTTGGAGTCAAGACCCCTGCTATGCCAACACAGGGGTCTCATTGAAATTTATGGGCAGGCTCTATTTTTTTAACGCTGTGCAATTGTTGGCCTGAACGCACTAAACTGTACAAGTGGGTCTCAGTGTAGACAGAACCTGACAACTAAAATGTGGAACTAATCTTCCCATGTAACTACAGTTTCCACATTTGCATCTACCTGTCTGTGGACATTGTGATCTAAAACTCTCTAAAATCCAGGGTTATACCACAGCGTCACTGATACATCACAATCATTTAGGGTGTTTCCCCTGCTACAGAAGGGCTTTCTAATGGTTCAGCAGTGGCAACTTTCTATGATTCAACATGTGTCAATATTAGCATGAGGGGTGGACATTTTATGTAATGTTACTGTTAAAAATAAAGTTGGGTTGTCAACATCCTAATTAGTTTTTTAAAAATTGAGATAAAGAAAGGGCATGGGCAGGCGGAGAGAATGACCAAATGAAAGAAAGGGAGCAGCGATTGAGAGAGATAGAGAATGAGTGAGGGAGAGGGAACAGTGAGAAAAAGTGTGAAGTGAGAAAAAGAGAGAAATTAAACTTTATTTTATCTGTTAGTTTCAAGGTTGTTACGTGCTTAGGAGGAAATACAAAAAAGGACTTCATACACATTTGTTCGTAATGTGAGTAACAGATCACCAAAATGCAGTTTTCTGACCTCTCGAACTGGGCTTAGAAATCCAGTGCAGTGTTAATGAATTTGAAATCCATGTGTTGTCAGTCCATCATATTAGAAATGGATGACACTGATAAATAAAAGCTGATTACTGGTCTAGTATATTAGAGTAGTAACGTAGCCGTCCAACTGTTCTGAACTGTCAAAATGAAGACAGAGTGACAGCGTGTGTGTGGCCTCTTTGTGGTGTGTGTGATTACACACCTCTCACACATTGGAATCCAGTGCTGTGAAGACAGGGTGTCCTTTTCACCCGGCCATACACGGCTCCATGATACCTCCAACAATAAGCCAGGGCCAAGATGTCAAGGGTCAATCTGGGTCATGAGTTCAATAAGAACTACTGCTACTCTAGTTCTCTACAAGATTTTGGCTCTGATTTGTGCTGTGAAATAAAGGAGAAAGGGGGGAGAAGGGGTGTGTGGGGGTGAGACAGGGATAAAGGGATGTTGAAACATGCCCAGATGAATGGAAAAACAATAAAAGATGAATGCAAGGGAGGAGAGAGGGGATTTAAAGGGGAGGCGGAGGAGGGTGACAGGGGTCACTACTAAATGAACACAGGACCACAGTCAGAAGGCAATCAATCCATCAGCTAGTCTATCAAGACATCAGTCAATACAGCCACATTTCAAAATTAAGCTTAATCAACCATTGCTCAATAAATCAGTCACATAAGCTGCTACTGTTGCCAGTCAGCATGTTTTTTTTTGTTGTTGTGTTTTTTTTTAAACATCCCCAGCTCCACAAATATATAAAACTGTACTTAAAAATCCCAGGATACAAGTTCATTTAACAAGAAATACAAAAAACACATTTTCCCTTCCACTGATGCTGTTTTTGATTTTATTTGTCTAGGTTTGGAGATATCTTTTTCCACACCAATACAATGGAAGTTAAAATGGAATTTAGATGTGGTGCCTACTACAAAAAAAAATAAAATTAAATTAAAAAATAACGGCAACAAGACCAGGAAAACCAAAAAACTGTTTTGAATTGAATAATCCACAGAACATACCGTAAACATTTTTCACAGGGACAATTTCTTTCAATTCAATTCAATTCAATTTTATTTATATAGCGCCTTCCACAATCAAAATTGTCTCAAAGCGCTTTACAGAGACCCAGAGCCTGACCCCAGAGCAAGCACTTAAGGCGACAGTGGCAAGGAAAACTCCTTCCTCCCTTCACTTATTCTAGCCAAACCTGTAAGCGCCACAAACTAGATTCCAGTCACTTCCACTGTATTGAAGTGGCAACAAAATATTAAATATCTGCATAGCTAGATATCACTCTCTATGTACTGTGTCTGACTACTTCCTCCGTCTGTGTGATGGGATCAATTCATGCATTAATATACATATGTCAAATAAATTGATGCGCTGTGACATGACCATTGTGTGTTGCTTTTTAGGAATCTTCAGCCATGCTAGCAGCTCTGTGAGACTGTACAGCACTTCTCTGAGCTACATGCTAGCATCAGCATCCCAACAGCATGTTTGAAGTGACAATACTAACACACTGATTTAGCAGGGGTGCAGACAACAGCTTTGTTGACCACCTTAGTTTAGGATTATATTTAACACTTAGCACTGTAAACCAAAGTATGGCTAAGGCTGAAGGAATAATTTTATTTTTCCAGGTGTTTGGTCATAAACCAAAGTTCGCTGAAATACATAAGTACAGTCAGATTTGGTGGGAAAGGCTCTGTAGGTTGAAGGAGCTCTCAAAGAATGTGAGCAGTGACAAGAATTCTGAGGAGACAACTAACCCCCCAAAACAAAGTTGACTGCTCCTTCGTAAATTAGTATTAGTATGTAATGGACACCCTGTGCCAAACAAAATTTCGTTGTAACTTGTGTGCAATGACAATAAAGTTCTTCTATGATTTGTGTTGTAATGGGCAAGATATATACATGAACATAGAGACAAAATGGCATATATGTATTAACAGTAAAATGTTCTGAGACACCGCATAACAGAAAAGGGTTTTTTAGAACACATTTTTTTTTTTTTACCAAATAGAGAAATGTGTTAATGCTACCTAACCTTTTACGTGAGATATTTTAATTCAGTGCAAAGTGTTTCCAAAATGTATTTGTTTTTCTGATGAAATCTAAATGAATCTTTTTGTTGAAGAAAAAGTTTACTCAAGTTCCTGACTGAAGAAAAGAATCTAAGTTTCAAAAGAATATAGGCCCTGTTAAGATTTGGCATTAAGGTGATCTGATCACAAGTGGACAATGTGTTGTCTCTCTTTTGTGACATATACTTAAGTGATGATTGGATCCTCATTTTAAAAAAATATTTATGAATTTCAACTGGGTTATGTGTACTGCAAATATTGTATTATTATACCATATTCTGGTGCACTTCTGGTGCACTTCAACTGCTCTGCACCTATGACAATATAACAACGATAACTAGATCTGTTCCTTGGGGTGTTCCAGACAAGGCAAAGTGCCAAAAGTTGTTCAAAGTTCAAAGCTGTTTGATGCACTTATGATATATCTCTATGGGCTTTTCAAAAAATGTTATCATGGACAAAGCCAGCTTACATGTTTTGCGCAAATTGTATTTGTTTACCAGAGTATGTACATTCACTTACACAAAGGATGTCAATTGAGTAGGCGGTCCTTCAGTGTGGCTCAGAACACATTTGCATTCACTTTTAATATAATGTGGCCATATGTGGCCTAGACCACTATCCTTTGCTCCATACTCACACACGCCAATGCTATTGTCTCATTAACTCTGTTTATAAATGTAAAATAGTTTGTCTCAATATAGGACTTACTGTCATGCAGAAAAGCAGCCATTTACAGTTTTTCTCCGTTGGTTTGGCTCATTTCTTGAAACAGAAATTACATTCTTAAAACTATAAGATCATTTGGCCAGTCCTGCGCAACATTACAGCTCACTGGTAAAAGCTCATATCTCTCCTAAAACTGTTCACACATGCCTCAAATCTAGATTCCTTTCCCATATAAAGAGTCAGTACCAAAATTGCAAAGATCCTTCTCAAGTGCTTTGGCTCATTTGCATTCACTTAGTGCTTTTGCCAAAATAACCTGGATGGTTCAGCACAACACCATGGATCACCTGCAAAAGCTCATGTAGCGGCATGTTCTGCCGCTGCTGTGTAATGCAGGTAAGTCTATTATGCGGGAACTGCCAGGCTTATTGGCCTATTGGAGTAGGGGCGAGGATATAAAAAAGAGGTTGGTCTCCTCCTTTGCTCTCTCTCTCATTTCCTGGCTCGAGGCTGGTTCACTTCCGAAGTGCTGCATCTCCTCTCCTGTCCCAGTGCAGGTAGACGCTTGATAGTGCCAGCATGTTTTTTGTTTTATTCAAATCTGGGCAACTTTATTGATAAGTTTCTTATACATTGTTGTTTTACCAGGCTCCGTTGGCGCACTTTCAACTGCCACGATTGCTCTTTGTCCTGGCTGTGCCTGTTTGTCGCTTTGTCCGCTGCGACAGCTAATCCCTGTCCTTCTCACTCTTCCCCCTCCTAGAGGAAGACGTCTGCCGATCTGGACACACGGCTCGGGTCACCTGGACAACAAAGTTAAGTACTGGAACACTGCTGCTTCACTGGTGTCGAGATCGCTGGTGTGTGCTTCACCTGTGTCAGCTTCGCCTGCTTTGGCTTCGTCGGAGACAGCTTTGCTGGTGGCTGTTTTGCGGTTATGACTTGACTGCTTTGTCGACTCTTTGTCTTCTGCGCCAGCTGCTGCTGCTGTTGGTGCACTGAAAAAAATGTTTCGTTGACTTTACTGAATTTTAATGTTGAAAGTGGTAGCACTCAATACACTCATCTAATTCTAAACATTTTTTAAGCTGACTGTACTTTATATTTTTGTGTAATTTTAAATAAACTATAAGCAATCATATAAGCGGAGGGCCCTCCCTCTGCATCGTGCTGTGTAGAGGTCTGAGGTGGTGGGCAGACTGTTCCCCACAGTCCTCAGGACTGAGCCTCCAAGTCCAGCTCGCCGCAGCTTCCTGAGGAAGTAGAGGCACTGGTGGGCCTTCCTGACAAGATGAGATGTGTTGGTGTTCCAGGTGAGGTCCTCGGTGATGTGCACACCCAGGTACCTGAAGTTGGAGACCACCTCCACAGCTGCTCCTCCGATGTGCAGGGGGGGAGAGGGCGCCTGTCTCCTCTGAAATCCACCACCATCTCCTTGGTCTTTTTCACATTGATGTAGAGGTTGTTGTTTCTGCACCACTGCTCTAGATGTACCACCTCCTCTCTGTACTCTGACTCATCGTTGTCGGTGATGCGTCCTACTACTGCTGTATCGTGCGCAAACTTCACTATATGACAGCTGGGGTGTTTCGCCGAGCAGTCATATGTCAGCAGGGTGAACAGGAGGGGGCTCAGCACACAGCCCTGCGGCGAGCCAGTGCTGAGGGTGATGGAGGAGGAGATGATGTTGTGGATTCTGACAGTCTGTGTTCTGTTGGTCAGAAGGTCCAGGACCCAGTTCCCCAGTGTGGGACTCAGACCGAGAGCTTCTGTAACAGGGTCTGTGGGATGATGGTATTGAAGGCAGATGAGAAGTCCAGGAAGAGCAGACAGACGTACGAGTTCCTGCTCTCCAGGTGGGTGAGGGTTGTGTGGACCACTGATGAATTGGCGTCATCAGTGGAGCGGTTCTTCCTGTAGGCGTACTGGTGGGGGTCCACAGTGACAAAATAATGTAAAATTATGTGTAAAATGAATTACTAATGTACAAAACATACATCATATTAAATGTTTATTGTTTGTTCATGAACCACCCACAAACTAAAGCAGCACGGTGGAAACTGAATATACTGTGTATACTGTGCAGGTTATTTGTAGAGCCTGCTCGATATAAGATTTGAACTTTTCATACTCCACTCTCTGCCTTTATATTATCGATGTAATTGAAATGCATCCAAAATTTACTGCATTTCCTGCAGCCACTCATTTTCTCACCTTTCCAGCCTGTTGTCTCTGTAGCGGCTGCACTCTCTCTCTCTTTCTCTCGCGCCTTCCTCCCTCCTGTTTCTCTGTCTCTGTGGTGTGTGTGCTGTGTCTGTAACCCCTGCTCCTCCCCCTCCTGCTCAGTGCGGACACACCTCATCTTTCACTTCAAAGAGCTGGCTCTAAGAACCGTTTCATTCGCGACTGACACATCACTACTGAACAGGGCCATAGTGTATGACTGAGAAAAAAGACTTGCACGCACTGGATTTCACACATGAAGCTGTCCTTCAAATGCATCCAGCAGTTCTCAGAGACAGCCTGCTGTCATTGAGGTCACTCCTCACTTAAAAAACTGTTGCGAGGAGTTGTTCTGTGGAGAATACCTCCAGTGAAGTCGAAGCCTCCACTTCTTTACGCTTGCAAATCTTAAACTCATCTATAAATGCCTCAGTGAGATGCTGGTTCCTCTTAGGCTTTCCAGCTCAGTAACATGAGATGTGTCTTCTGGGAATTGTAAAGGTACCCTTTGCTAAAATCCTTATTTGGACAGACATCTTTTTCTGTTTAGAATCAACATGTGGACCTTTTTACCCACAGAACTCAAAACAGATCATGACTGGGATCATTTTGGACTCCAGTGGAAACAGGTTTTACAAAGGGATCAGTCATGTGCTCATGAGTGTCATTTTATGATAGTTGATTATTGATATTTGTGTATTTTAAAAGCCCATCTATTTTAGAGTTTATAGTTGTTATCATTTCATAACAAGATACATATTTTGTAATGGATCACAATAAGCCAAAAAGTTTGAGAACCATCAGTTTAATCTGTGACCGTGAGTTTATTTTATAAACTCACCATATACCATTTTGATGAGTACCACTTTAACTTGAGAGGTAAATAGTAACTGCAGCTGTCAGATCAATGTAGCACAGTAAAAAGGTACAATATTTACCTCTGAAATGTAGTGGAATAGAAAGTAGCATGAAACAGAAATACTCAAGTGTCTCAAAATTGTTCTTAACTGTACTTATATGACATGCTCATTCTGATGTGTGTTTCAGTTGGATGTTTTCCCTCATTCTGTTACTCAACCCCTCAGAAATGTTGCATAACTCTGTCTAGTCAGCCTCCCTCTTACTCTGTCAGCCGCTCACTAATGCACAGCATATTTTGATTAAACCATGCTTACGTAGGGAGGAAGTATACAGGGAATGGTTGGGGGGTGGGGGGGTCTGAAAGACTGGATGTAGTAGACAAGTAATCATCCTTAGAAACTTTTTTCCTTTAAAGTTAACTCAAATATTTCAGATTTTAACTCATTTTATTTTATCTTAATTGACTTTACAGTATCTATATGTAAAGCACTTTGAGGAAGTCAGGTGATGTAGAATAAAAGAGCAGCAAAGTCCAAGTCAGGAGGAGGTCGAGGTTGATGGATGGCCTGACGAAACACAAGACTTTATACAGGAGCTTAACCATGTTTATTCTTGTTACCAATGACAACGAAGGTCCTCTAACCTTGACCTTTGATTGTAGCACATGTAGAACATTTGTAGCAAAACAAGAAAACGTCCCATGGGGACTAACAGTGTTTATACTTACACAGTCTGATGTTTAACCCTAACCTAATTCATTACACACCCACAGCCCCACCCTCAGATTATCACACATACAGCTTCATTTCTGAAAATATATTGTTCGACTTTTTGTAAAGAAAGTTGTGTCAACATCCATATGTTTGGTCACATCCTGGAAAGCTTTTTGGAAACTATTAGTCAACCCTACAGACATTGTATAGTAATTATATATTATATAGCCCTATAAATAGACCAAGCAATATCACTATTGCAGATTTTGCAATAGCCACAGCACTCCACACTGCACTATCACACCTGGAGCAGCAAGGGAGCTATGTGCGGATGCTCTTTGTAGATTACAGCTCTGCATTCAACACCATCCTCCCTCACAAGCTAGTGGTCAAACTGGGGGACCTGGGGCTTCCACACTCAATCTGCATGTGGATAGATAGCTTCCTCTCTGACCGCAGACAGAGGGTCAGAGTGGGCCACCACACATCCACAGCCCTAAGCCTCAGTACTGGCTCTCCCCAGGGCTGTGTGCTGAGTCCCTTGCTCTACTCCCTCTACACACACGACTGCTCCCCTGTTCATCACAGCAACAAAATGGCGAAATTTGCAGATGACACTACATTGGTGGGACTCATCTCCGGGGGTGGGGGGGGGGTCTGCCTACAGAGATGAGGTGGAGCGACTGTCAACATGGAGCAGGGCAAACAACCTGCTCCTAAACACCTCAAAAACCAAAGAGCTCATCATAGACTTCAGGAGAAAGAAAACAGAGATCACACCTTTAACCATCAATGGGGACTGTGTGGAGAGGGTGGCAGACTTCCGCTTCCTGGGTGTCCACATAGAGGAGAGTCTATCCTGGAGCGTGAACACCTCTGAGCTGCTGAAAAAGGCCCAGCAGAGACTGTACTTCCTGAGGATACTCAGGAGGAATAACATCACACAAAGACTGCTGGTGTCCTTTTATCGTGCCTCCATTGAGAGCATACTAACATACTGCATGTGTGTATGGTACACCAGCTGCACAGCGGCTCAGAGGAAAGCACTCCAGAGGGTCATCAACACTGCCCAAAAGATAGTCAGCTGCCCTCTCCCCACACTGGAAGAACTACACAGTTCTCGCTGTTTGAAAAAAGCACAGAACATTATAAAGGACACCCACCATCCCGGTCACTTCCTGTTTGAACTATTGCCTTCAGGCAGAAGGTACAGGTCAATAAATGCAAGGACAAACAGACTCAAACACAGTTTTTATCCAACCGCAATAACAACCCTCAATACTGCAAAAAAATAATATGCAATACTCTGTTTTTAGGCAATGATTTGGTGCGTATGACTGCGTGTGTATGTCTGTTATGTATGCTGCTAATGTTACTATATGTTCTATATGTTTTATTTATTTATTCTTTTTAATACTTTTCTTAATGCACTGACTGGAGAGCACTTTAAATTTCGTTGTACCTGTGTCAATGACAATAAAGATCTATTCTATTCTATTCTATTCTATTCTATTCTATTCTATTCTATTCTATTCTATTCTATTCTAAGATGCTGGAGATCTTCTACCAGTCTGTTGTTGCAAGTGGCATCTACTGCGCTGTGGTCTGCTGGGGGAGCAACATCAAAGTCAAAGTCAACTTTAATGTCAAAACCATATGTACAAGTCATACACAGGTTTTGAAATTGCAGTGCTCCCTAGGCCCACAGTGTTACAGTAAAGTAGTAAGATAAATAATTAAAGACAATATAAACATAAACAGTATAAACACACAGTTCCAGAGTGCCAGAGATGCAGGCAGGATGAACAAGATCATTCGTAAGGCCAGTAGCATCATTGGTCAGGACATGGAGACATTTGAGTCAGTGAGGAACAGGAGGTCACTGAACAAACTGCTCTCCATCATGGACAATCCATCCCACCCCCTCTACAGCACACTGCAGAGACAGAGGAGCTTGTTTTCTAACAGACTCATTCAGCTCCACTGTCGGAAGGAACGGTTCAGGAATTCATTCCTACCATTTGCAATAAAATTGTACAACAGCTCACCTCTGTGTGACAGATGAACATCTCCGCACAACTGTGAGTTCACTGTTCACTGTTACAACTATGTGTATATGTGTATATGAATGTGTATATGAATGTGTATATGTATATTATGTGTACATAACTATACACTGCTGCACAACATATCACCATTAGAGAACCATGGCTCTAACTATTTATCTATTATAAATGTACACACTGCACACCTGACAGGTTATATTTTTACAACATTGTATATATTATTGTACATATTATTCCCCTCCCTGTTTTTATTTTTTATTTTTGTATTATTATAATTGTTATTGTTATTTTTCTTTTCATATATATATATATATATATATATATCACTCTTTATGTCTTTATATTTTGTTGCACTATATTTTGTAGAGTTGCTAAGTGCTGCCAGTGAGCTGTAGACTTTTCCTTAACTTTCTTTTTGTGACTTTTTTTACTTGCTGCTTTAACATAACAATTTCCCTCCGAGGGATGAATAAAGTATATCTATCTATCTATCTATTGAACTCTAAAAAAAGGATGCTTGGACTGAATTGTACCCATCTCCTCTGTATGCCTGTCACACAGCTGGAAGAACAATGCAATGTTTATGGATATATTAGGACCTATAACATTCCACACTCTTCAAAGGACTAAACCAGTCAAGTCAAATTTATTTATATAGCGCTGAATCATAACAGAAATTTTCTCAAGGCACCTTCCATATAGTGCAGGTCTAGACTGTACGTGTTTTAACATTAAACATTTAACTACAGATTTAACAGCCACTTTCTCATCCTCCCTGTGGGGATGGTGACAGTGTTTTAAACAGAATGGTACAAAATGCTAATGGAACAGAATGCTGGCGATTAAGGTACTTTTAATTCAATTCAATTCAATTCAATTTTATTTATATAGCGCCTTCCACAATCAAAATTGTCTCAAAGCGCTTTACAGAGACCCAGAGCCTGACCCCAGAGCAAGCACTTAAGGCGACAGTGGCAAGGAAAACTCCCTTTTAACAGGAAGAAACCTTGAGCAGAACCTGGCTCAGATGGGGGACCCTCCTGCCGATGGCCGGGCTGGGTGAAAGGAGGAAAAGGAGGAAGATAGGACAGTTAGGAATGGAGGAGAGGGGGAGAAAGACATGCAGCATAATACAGACAATGTGGGTCAGTATTTACATTACAGTTAGTGAACAGTTATTGGATAATGTGTGCTCAGCAGATTAGAATTATGAAACAGAGCACGGAGGCAAAAAGCTGTCATGACTGGTAATTATTTACATTACAGTTTGCAAAGAATATTAATCAAATATTTATCTGTAGCAGAACGGAACATTAAACATGTTAGAAATAGATCATTGTAAACAATAAACAGCAGCAGGTGGGTGGAGCCAGGACCATAGGACATGCAGCTCCGGAGCCAGAGGTACCTGCAGTAAGGTACAGAGAAAGAGAGACCAGAGAGAAACAAACACAGGACTACGGGACAGAGAGGACACAGAGTTAATGACATGTAATAAAGGCTAATAAATTTGAGAGTGGGTCTGAGGAAAGAGAAAGAAGAAGAAGTGCGCAGTAAATCATGGGATGTCCCCCAGCAGCCTAGGCCTATAGCAGCATAACTAGGGGATGATTCAGTTGCCTGAGCCAGCCCTACTAAGGGCTATATCCTTAACTGTAACCGTGTCTATAGAGATAATTGTGACTAACTATAAGTTTAATAAATAACTAGGACTGTAACTACAACTAATTATAAGCTTTATCAAACAAGAAGGTTTTAAGCTTCGTTTTAAAATTAGAGAGGGTGTCTGCTTCCCGAACCCAAACTGGCAGTTGGTTCCATAGGAGAGGGGCCTGATAGCTAAAGGCTCGGCCTCCCATTCTACTTTTAGAGATTTTGGGAACCATAAGCAAACCTGCATTCTGGGAACGAAGCAATCTGTTAGGATGATATGGTACTATCAGCTCTTTGAGATATGAAGGAGCCTGGCCATTGAGGGCCTTATATGTAAGGAGAAGGATTTTAAAATCAATTCTGGATTTTACAGGAAGCCAATGAAGAGAAGTTAGTACAGGAGTAATGTGATCTCTCTTGCTAATTCCAGTCAGTACTCTCGCTGCAGCATTTTGGATCAGCTGGATGCTTTTTAGAGAGTTAACTGGACATCCTGATAATAGGGAATTACAGTAGTCCAGCCTAGAAGTAACAAAAGCATGGACTAATTTTTCAGCATCACTCTGCGACAGAATGTTCCTAATCTTACTGATATTGTGCAGGTGAAAGAAGGCGGTCCTAGAGACTTGTTTTATATGTGAGTTAAAGGACAGATCCTGATCAAAAATAACTCCAAGGTTCCTCACAGTCATACTGGAGGCTAAATTAATGCCATCCAGAGTAACTATATGATTAGATAAACTGTTTCTGAGGTGTTTGGGACCAAACAAAATAACCTCAGTTTTGTCTGAATTCAGAAGAAGAAAGTTACAGGTCATCCAGGCCTTTATGTCTTTAAGACATGCCTGAAGTATGGTTAACTGATCTGTTTCGTCTGGTTTCATAGATAAATATAGCTGGGTATCATCCGCATAGCAATGGAAATTTATTCCATGCTTCCTGATAATATTGCCTAGGGGAAGCATGTATAAGGTGAACAGTATCGGTCCAAGCACAGAACCCTGTGGAACTCCATGACTTACTCTGGTATATATGGAGGGATCATCATTAACATGAACAAACTGGTATCTATCTGATAGATATGATTTAAACCAGCCTAGTGCTGTTCCTTTAATCCCAATAACATGTTCCAATCTATCCAATAGGATATTATGATCAATGGTGTCAAATGCAGCACTAAGATCTAGCAGGACAAGTATAGAGACGAGTCCATTATCTGATGCTATAAGAAGGTCGTTGGTAACTTTCACCAGTGCTGTCTCTGTGCTATGATGAACTCTAAATCCTGACTGAAAAACTTCAAACAAACCGTTCCTATGTAGATGGTCGCACAACTGAGTTGCAACAGCCTTTTCAAGAATTTTAGAATTAAAGGGGAGATTGGATATAGGTCTATAGTTTGCCAAAATGTCAGAGTCCAGAGAAGGCTTTTTAAGTAAAGGTTTGATAACTGCAACCTTAAAAGCCTGTGGGACATATCCTGTAACCAACGAGAGATTTATCTGATCTAATATGTGAGTGCCAATCAAAGGCAACACACCTTTAAGAAGTCTGGTCGGGATAGGATCCAAAAGACATGTTGATGATTTAGATTTAGAAACTATTGAAGTCAATTCAGCTAGATCTATGGGAGAGAAACAGTCTAACGACAAATCAGGACTGGCAGACATTTCTAAAGATGCTGTTCTAGACATACCTACATCATTAACAGTTGTAGGCAGGATGAGATGGATTCTGTCTCTAATGTCTACTATTTTGTTGCTAAAGAAGCTCATAAAGTCATTACTAGTGAGAGCTAGAGGGATGGATGGTACAACAGAGCTATGGCTCTTTGTCAGCCTGGCTACAGTGCTGAAAAGAAACCTAGGGTTGTTCTTGTTTTCCTCTATTAATGATGAGTAATAGGCAGTTCTTGCCTTACGAAGGGCTTTTTTATACGTTATAAAGCTGTCTTTCCAGGCTAGGCGGAATTCCTCTAAATTAGTGGATAACCATTTCCTTTCCAGCTTTCGTGATATCTGCTTTAAAGTACGTATTTGTGAATTGTACCATGGAGCTAGCTTCCTCTGATTACTGACCTTCTTTTTCAAAGGGGCAACAGAGTCAAGGGTTGAACGCAATGAAGCAGCAGTATTATCAACTAGATAGTCTATATCTGCTGGAGTAACGTTTAGGCCATTGCCCTCTGTAAAACTGGCACATGGCAGCGGAGATAATAAAGATGGAATAGCTTCCTTATATTTGATAACAGCATTATCAGACAGAAATCTACAGTAGTTAATTTTTTTCTCAGATGCTGTGCAGTTCATTATTGTAAATTCAAATGTTACTAAAGAATGATCAGATAAAACAGGGTTCTGAGGGAATACTGTCAAATATTCAGCTTCTATGACATAGGTTAGTACAAGATCAAGGGTGTGATTAAAACAGTGAGTTGGTTTGTTAACATTTTGTAAAAAGCCAATTGAGTCTAATACTGAATAGAAAGCAGTCTTAAGGCTGTCATTGTGGGTATCGACATGAATATTAAAGTCGCCCACTATAATTACTCTATCCGTACTAAGCACTAAATCAGATAAAAATTCAGTGAATTCAGACAAAAACTCTGAGTAAGCAGCAGGTGGACGATACACCACAGCAAATAGTACTGGTTTTTCTGTCTTCCAATTTGGATGTGAGAGGCTGAGGATAAGGCTTTCAAATGTACTATATTTCGGCTTAGGTCTAGGATTAATTAATAAACTTGAGTGGTAGATTGCTGCCACTCCCCCTCCTCGGCCTGTGCCTCGAGGAATGTGATAATTAATATGACTAGCAGGGGTTGACTCATTTAGACTGACATACTCTTCCTCCTGCAGCCAGGTCTCAGTCAGACAGAATAAATCAATCTGCTGATCCATTATCAAATCATTCACTAACAGAGATTTAGACAAGAGAGATCTAATGTTTAATAGCCCACATCTGATTGTGGTGTTTTTAGGTTCAGATGCTTTTGTAGTATACATTTTTTTGAGGTTTTTATGAGTAACACCTCTTGCATTTTTTAATTTATGCACTTTTTGTTGACGGGGAGCAGACACAGTCTCTATAGGATAAAGGGAATCGTTAGAATGGTAGGAATAATAAGAATCATGAGAATCATGGGTGGGTGACAGCTCTAGAGAAACTGCAGAGAAGCGTGTAGGACTGCAACTCTGCATCCTGGTCTCAACTCTGGGTTGTCATGACTTTGGTTTTCTAATGAAATCTGTCATATTTCTAGATATGAGAGCTGCACCATCCAAAGTTGGATGGATGCCGTCTCTCCTAATCAGACCAGGTTTTCCCCAAAAAGTTTTCCAGTTATCAATGAAGGCCACGTCGTTTGCTGGACACCACCTAGACAGCCAGCGACGGAATGAAGACATGCGGCTAAACATGTCATCACTGGTCAAATCGGGCAGGGGTCCAGAGAACACTACAGAGTCCGACATTGTTTTGGCAATTGTGGCTGTCTTAGAGACAGCCACAATTAAAGTCACAAATCTTACTCCTTGTCAGAATCCAAACTATCAAATCTGAATAAAGATATTGAACATATTTTTAGATTCAATGCAACTTACATGTAAATATATAATATATAACTCAAAACTTGAAAATCCTAACATTTTTACATGTTCTTCAGTATAAAAGTAATTCAGTGTTAGTTGTCTCTTCATTCACGTTTACAGAAACTGCTTAGAAGTGCCAGAGTTTGAGTGTTACCTGGATGTCTAACTGTATTGAATAAAATAAGTATTAAGATTTGAGAAAATAGATCGCATAAAGCTGATAACTCAATAAAATCAAGAAACATTTTGCTTATAGTGACAATTATTTTGAAGCTACATGTGTATTTGGAATCGACAGCAGCTGAGTTGAGTCCAGCATCAAGGTTTGTGGGGGTATGTAATACTGAAAGATCTGGATGCAGCTGTTATAAGACCCAAGGCAAAATTTTGTCACACAGTACTGAGCAAGTAACACTATTTCACTTTGTAACTTTATTTAACTTCTAAAATTCCAGTAGAGAAGACCAGGTTGGTCATTTTGAGCCAGTACTACTTACCATGAATGGATTGTGGGGGAGACACTGTCAGCTTACATCACAAGGCCAAATCTTCACTTGTTTCTTGCAATTGTTCATTCTCCAGCTGTGGTTTCTTTAAATACCTTGCAAATATGATTGAATATTTGCTTCAACATGTTACTTACTTAATAGTTGCTACATTTTTTATTTCCTAGTAGTTCCAAACCTCCACTACTCAAGGCCGTTAAAAATAGTGAGGGCACACAAACTGTCAAAGCAACTGTCAAAGGTCAAACCTGCCTACACTGACAATATAGCAGTGACATCTCCACAAAACAAATTACATTCACAGCTGTTAAAAACAGAAAAAATTGCCCTTGTTTGATTGGGCAGATCTGTGGTCAATCTGACTAGACCTTGGCCTGTCAGGCCTTTGCTACATGCCTGCCACTCACGCACACACACACACACACACACACACACACACACACACACACACACACACACACACACACACACACACACAACTGATATATAAAGTTTTTGGATGACAATGAGCTCTGTGGCAAACAGGAATAAGATATATCAGGCTCTAATACACACACAAGTAGGAGACATCCAATGTTGGTTTGGACATGGGATTTGTTAGCAATACACTCATATTAAATGAAGGATTACATAATGCTTTATGAACTGACAAAATGTGCTGACTGGTTACAGTCAAACTCAAAAATATGTTACAGTCAATGTGAAGATGGTTGTCTGGTTGTGTAAAGTCCCTTTTCAGTTGCTACTAAGACAATCAGCAAGCAGCATCATGGAGACTTTGTCCCCTCTGTGTCCCAGGGATAATGTTCACTGTGTCATAATAATGGATAATCCCTACATGTCATGCCAGGGACACTTTTACTAGTGTTACCAATCAGTTTCATAATGTATGATTATTTCAGCTTCAGGCTTAAACAGGCACATGATGCTCTCATTCTACAAATCAAAGACAGGTGTATTTATGTGTAAGTTTCCTCAGAGGTTTGTCAGCTTCACATCCATATTGGCTTAGCTTGTGGTGCTGAGGATGACCTCAAATCTTTGTTTATGTAATCCTCTACTCTGAAAATAAAATTTTGAATTTCCATTACCTATAAATCTTTCATTGTGTTTCAATTTGGACATGGTAAATGAGCTGTACTTATATAGTGCTTTTCTAGTCTAAATGACCACTCAAAGTGTTTTTCACTACATACCATTCACCCATTTACACACATTCACACACACACACCAAAATTTGGGGTTCAGTACCTTGCTCAGGGACACTTTGACATGTGAACTGGAGAAAGATCGAACCCCCAACCCAGTTGTTGATTGGTGAAGCTGATTTTAGTCTTTTTTTTCTTTGTCCAGTTCTGTTTTTCCCCCTCCCCCTTACCATACATCCACTCATAAGCACATGGTAAAGTAAGTACATACATATGTACAAACATGTAAGCTGAAACACACACACACACATACTCAAACATACAGACAACATATGAAAGTGTCTCTTGTCATTTCCTCAGCAAGTCCCATAAATTCCCCAGGTGAGAAAACATCCTGATTCCAAGAGTTTCACCACCAGCTTTCCCAGGGGACATGGGGCTGCACAGCACAGATGGATGCACAGAGACAAACCCTCCCCTTTCCCCTTTACCTCCACCCCTCCACCCTGAATCCATTTTACAGATGGCTGCCCCATCGCCCCATGCTGGGTTCTCACAGTGTTTCAAGTCTACCAGAGACCTGAAACACCGTGAGTAAATAATCAAACGCTCCTCTCAGAAAAACACTTCATTGCATATATGTGATGGGAATTTTACATGTTGGTCTCATATTTAATTAAGCTGAGTCAGTCTTTCATGTAGTGGTCTCAACAACAATCTTTCCATGTTACTATGTTAAAAAGTAGAGGTCAAAACTACACGTGCATACACGTCAGGCCGTACCCAAGTTAAACTGACCACTTCTTTTACTCTGGCTTCTGGAATAAAAACAAAGGACACATGAGATTGCTAACTGTTTTGTATGCCTTTTTGAGGATTTGTTCAGTATTAAGCCGTGCTGTGCTTTTCACTGAATCTCAGTCTGTCATCAAACACAGTTCATACAGTATCTGTAGGTCTGGACAAGATCAACACTTATGCCAAGGCTGATTGTTGGAAGACTGTCTTTGTGTTTTGGCAAGATTATCGTTTCTCTAGATTTGGATGCATTTAAATCTAAATAAGATCTGGCATTATGGCTCCACATGATTGAGCTGACCTCCAGAAAGAGACATATGTAAAAACACTATCATCAGCAAATGTTACAGTACTTTGATTTTTATATTTACTACAACATTCATCTGTGTACAAGATAAAGACTAAAGTAGAAGGACACAACGTGATAAGCTATCAGATGTTGATGATCTAAATGGAATTAAGATATGGACTTTTTTTAATGAATATATGAGGTTATGGTGTATGTGTAGCCGAAGGACCTTCTCCCTCCCTGCCACTACATGGCACTGTGCCAACTGTTGGCACATGGAGTCGTGGGAGGCACGTTGTGCCCCTATATATATGCAGGTGTGCCCATACCTCGGTTGCTCCTCCCGTTCCGCTCATCCTCCGTGGTGGCTATGGCCTGGCGTGGCAGCGCGTTTTGTTTGGCGTGGCTGTGACTTCGTTCAATCGGACGCAATAGTTGTTGTTTGTGGCAGCCGTCGAGGCACCTGTTTCTACGCATTCAGCGCACCTGGTTGCTGGCACTGTGGGAGACGGATTGTGCCACTGGATTGCTTCCGAACCCGTTCGCGTGCCTGTTCATGTGGTCGAGCCGTGGCCTTTGAGGTCCAAGCCCTTTAATTCCTCGTGTAATCGCGCCGTACACCCAGGCGAGAGTGTGTCCTGGCATTGCTTGGCCTGCCACTGGCTGCCACTCCTGGGAGGCACTGCTGTTCTGTTTTACGCTGTTCCGCTTTACTGTTCTGTTTTGTGCCGACTGCTGCTCTTGGCACACTGCCGTTCTTTTGTGTGGTCCTGCTCGGCGGTGTGCTGGCCGTCAACGAGTCCTGAGCCGCCTACTCCACCGAGACCTCCACAATATTTTAAACCATTATTTCTCTGTTTCTTTTCTTACATCAGTTTCCCGGAGTTATTT
This sequence comes from Toxotes jaculatrix, assembly GCF_017976425.1. NCBI lineage: Eukaryota > Metazoa > Chordata > Actinopteri > Toxotidae > Toxotes > Toxotes jaculatrix. Next base: position 29,597,268 of record NC_054401.1, read on the forward strand.
GGTTTGTAGTTCTTTGTTTTGTTGTATTTTGTTGTATTTTGTTCTCTTTGTTTTTTGGGTTTATTTGAAATTGGGTTTCTTTTTTTTATTCATTTAGTCAGCACTATGTGTGAAGCACTTGGCCTGTTTTAACTCTCCTTTCTTTTAAGCAGGTGCTGAGGGCGTGAGGCGGCAGTCGATCTCTGGTGGTGGTGTTCTTCACAATTCTTTTTTTTGTTGGTGTGCGGTGTCATGGGTGACTATTTTTGTGGAACTTCCCCTTCTTTGATTTTCTCTGCCGCCATGGTAAGCCCTCACCCTATTTGCACTCCTAGGCCCAAGTGCTAGTTTTTATGGTGGCTACGCCTTAGTGTCTGACTTGTAGTTTTCTTTTTGATATTTCAGTTGTGTTAATTACTTGTGTTAAATAAAGTCAGTTTCTTTTAAACCCTCCTACACTGTCTCTGGCCCAATTGGTATTAAAGAACCTGTAGCACGCAGTGTAGCTTAGTTATTTCCTGGGGTGAAATTCCCCAGGTGGCATTGTCGCAATACCTTTTTTTTCTTAAGCCTCTGCTCCCGCCACATATGGCTGACAAAATGTTAACAAAATTTAATCTAGAATAAGGGCTTCTTTGTTCTAAGTGTTAATGTACAGATTTCAAAATGAATAACTTTTCATTATCCACACCTCTCCTAGACTTTTACTCCAGAGTTTCCATCACTTCTTATGTTAATGCTATAGGCTGCAAGTCAATAAGAGAAATGCAGGCATTGGTATGATGTTAGAACTCTTCCAGAGATCAGGAACAACCCCAGAGTGTAACCCCAGAGAGCTAGAACAGTCTTTGTAACACACTAGCTGATCAACACACTTAGGATTCTTCCACATATTCCATCTGGCCCTTTAGTTTTATTCACATTGATCCCTTTTAAAATATTTAGCAACCTGGAAAGCTGGAGTGGCTGCCCAAATGAGAGTAGTGTCTCTGACAGATCCTAAAACTTCCGTGTTAAAACGAAGGATAAATTTTTGTCTGTGATATTGTGTACATGTGTTCTTATAATCTGTGACTAGAAAAACTAGGGCCCAAGTGCAAACTCAGAATGAAGAGGCAGTGAACTAGTCTCTTTTCTCAGTTTATTATTATTAGCCAGCAAGATGATTGAGACAGTGTGCTGAGATGTAGGAGCAGGCTGGGTGACTGGTGACTGTGAGGGTGGCCGAGAAACCAGGAATAAAGCAATGAGTTGCGGCAGTCGGGATCAGTTCCCAATTCCATTTTATTTGTAAAAATGAGAGTCTTGTTCAGAAACTCCACAGTTTCTGAAACATTCCTATTGGGCAACCAGAAAGAGAAAAGTAAGCAAAAAAAAAGAAAAATAAAAAAAACCCTTACTTCTCAAGAAGAATCCAAATAATACACAACAAAAGAATTCACTCTAAACTGCCTTCCTGGCTATACCCTTAAAGCTCGGGCCCACGGCAGGAGCTACGTTCTGGAGCTGTGCTTCTCTTCTCTGGGCCTCGGCCACCACAGCCTCCTCACTTTTATACTGTTGGAGTACACCTTCCCAAGCAATCAAGAGGGAGGGGCGGAGTACACCCTGGACTGGTCGCCAGTCAATTGCAGGGCTGACACACAGACAGATAACCACACACTCACACCTACGGGCAATTTAGAGTAGCCAATTAACCTAACCCATGCATGTTTTTGGTATTGTGGGAGGAAGTCGGAGTACCCGGAGAGAACCCACGCAGGCACAGGGAGAACACGCAAACTCCACACGGAAGAACCTGGAACCCTCTTGCTGTGAGGCGACAGTGCTAACCACTGCACTACCATGCCGCCCTAAACAGGATACTTATACTGGTTATTTCGGCACAAAAGACAAAACACCCCTTCCACTCTACCACACTTGGTTTCTTCCCCTGTGAACCTCCCTATTTAACCAAATGGACCGCTCCAGTCCAAGTTTGGCTGTTCCTGGTCTGAAAGAGGAAGAAATGAAACAAAGGAGACAGGTGAACGCAATTTAAATTCAATAAACAATCACAGTGCCTCTTTTCTTCTTCATCCAAATGTTCATACCACACACATCACCACCAACAGTTCCCACCAGGATCGACATTCTGATAAAAAGAGTGAGAAAGAGTGTGTAGTACATGTGCCTTACTTTAGGGCATGGGATCTCCCCGTGACAGTGACATTTCCCTGAGGAGGTTGGAAGGAATCTAGTTAGGGTAGATGAGGCTGGATAGGAGTGGTATGCTAGACAAAGCATCTTTCTTCCCTGTTTGTACCCAAGGCAGGTAAACAGGTACAGGTAAGTAATCTCACTAAACTCACTCAAGCACTAGTAAGGGTTTGGTTAATCAGCCAAAGTGTCTACCACAAACAAAGACAGAGGAATTAGTGGAGAATGAGCTGCAGAACCGGTCCTTTAGAAAGGCAGGAAGAGGGTGGAGTATTGACTGATTTTCCTCAGGTGTACTATTGCAGTGGTGAGAACAGGTCAGGTCCCCATGCTCTATCCAAAGCAGAACACTCATACACACACACAAAACAAACAGCAGGGAGAGGAGACACACAAGAAACAGGATTAGGCCCTGCCTAATCATGACGTGTGAATTTAGTATTTGTGTTGGATTTTATTCTTGACATAATTTTTGATTCCTCTCCAGCCTAAATATATGCCATCATAACTAAACGTAGCTACAGTTTTATCTCATGGCCTAATTTTGCACATTTCACCACTTTTTTGACTTCTTTACTAACCTTTCTCTTTTCAAGTTTTCAGTAACCACTGTTTGTTATCAAGGATGATGGTAGTTTCCTTGGAGGATATTTCTTTATCCATGTGTATATACAAATAATATTTAACAATGTAACATCCATTTGCTGATTAATGTTTGACCTTGACTCAACACAAGCATCCCATACAGTACATTCAAAGCAGCCTCAAATGTCCTCAGTATTATTCTCTGACTAGACCTTAAAATGTTTTAATAACTTTGTTTGGCTGGTATACAGAAGCTAGCAAAGTTCTGATCAGTGCTACCAAGGCCCACCAGGGGACCGAAACATTCTCTCCCTCAATTTAAATCCAGATTCAAAACTCACTTTTTCAAAATGGCATACTCTCTCTAATTGCATTGTCCCATTCTTAACTGTGTTGCTTGTATCTGTTGTCTTTGTTTTATTTTTGCTGTATTTGTTTGATCTTTGTAAAGTGTCCTTGAGTGTCGAGAAAGGCACTTATAAATTAAATGTTTATTAAATACATGTATTGTTATTAATAGGTGTAGAAATCTTCTGTAGAAATCTCATCCATCACGTTAACCATGTCCAAACTAACTCCAGCTACATTATTTGCATATTTACCAGGGTTCAAGTATGCTAATATTAAAGTTGCTGGAATTCTCTTGGTAAATAATGCAGCAAAAAGACACCAGCCTTTTAAACTTTCTCTAAATACATCTACAGTGTTTTCTGCTTTCCGGTGGTGATCTTTTCTCTGTTGAGTCATGCTCCAGAGTTTTCAACATGCATCCCAGTCAGAAACCTGCCTGTTGAGCCACATCTTCGTAAAGGCCCTGATACATGTGTTCCTGTATTGCAAGTGGTAGTAATTTACAACACAATGAGTTTACATTTCCAAGAATAAACAGGGGCAGGGGTCTCCTTCTCACTGTGTTTAGATCACCTTTCTTTCAACTCTTCTGCTTTGTTTGTTTTGTGTGTTTACTGCTCTTAATGTATTTCTATGGATTACCTCTAACAGTTTGTATTGATGTTTCCAGTTCAGCTATATTACAAAGTGAGTGAGTTGTTGTTTGATTATATTTTTTATGCACAAATAAAATAAAATCAGCTTGGCCACAATACACTGTGGATGAGTCGGTGAGTCTGTATGGGTAAAGGAAACCCAAATCTAAGTTTGTTCTTGCATTGCAACAACATTTTGACAAAATATCAAAGGTACATTAAGATTATTTTTGTTAGTTCCGATCTGCTTTTTACAGTTCAGAGATTAAGAGGCGATTCTTTGGTCCGCCGCTGATTGAGATTGAGTCGCTGGACGCCTTCCAGGTGCATTAGCGTGTCCGTTTGGTGGGCTGCCGTTGTCTGCCTGCCCTTTGTGTGTCTGTGGCTTGCCTTCAGGCTGGTTTGTGGTATGTGTTTTGTGCTGTGCCGGGGTTTGGGGCTCGCGCCCTGTGTGTGTCTTGGCGAGAGTGGTGCATGTGGGTTTCAGTTGTTCTTTGAAGGAATAATTCAATTATTATTGTTGAATCTGTTTGTGTGCCTTTTTTTGTGGAGTCCCGGCTGTTGTTTGACATGCCACTGGCTGCCATTCCCCGGATGTGCTGCTGTTCTATGTGCTGTGCTGTTCTTTTGTGCTTTTCTTTTGCACTCTGCTGTTCTGCTGTTCATCTGTGCTGTTCTTTGCCATGCAGTTTTGCTGGTTACTGCGCTTTGCTGGTTTGAGTGATACTACTCTGCAGAGACCTTCACCCTATTTTAAATCATTATTTCTTTGCTTTCTTTTCTTATCATTATTTCATTATTAAGGTTGCAGTTATTTGTTTTTGTTTGTATTCATTAACATTAATTGCTAGTAACAGTTGTATTTTGTCTTTTATTTGGATTTATTTTGAATTTGTTTTTTTTTTTTTTATTTATGAAACATATTCAAATCATCATAAAATCTCACTGATTGACCTAAAATGGGAAAGAAAGATATTTTGGTGTTTTAATAGCTGTATATTATTTATTATTTATATTGTAAGTGCACATTTTTGCTGTTTATAACATTTCAAAGGTAAAAAAAAATCAAATTCAAATTCTGTTATCAAGGACAGTAATATGTATTATGCTTAGGATTAATTTGGCCCCAGGAAAAACAAACACAATTTCAAACATTTAGAGGAATTTTATTTGTAAAATAGAACATCAGCAGCAGCAGGATATCAGTAAAGAACACATAAGAGTTATTTATCTACAAAAACACCTAGATAAACAAACTTGAGCATTGTGTTCTATGCTACTGTAAGATAGATGCAAATATATTTATGTAGTCACCATAATGAGTTTAACTGAACACAAACAGTATTTAATCTTTCTTACAGGCCTCCAGAACTCACTCCTTGCAGATGCATTTCTTCCAGGTGTTGCTGGTCTGTACCTGCCACATTTCCTGCCTAAAGTTTGAACCACCAGAAGAGTTGCTATGTGTGTTTCTGTTTGGATGCCCTACACAACTATTGGAGCATCAGTCGATGCTCTTGGAAGGATCTACCACATAATTCAATTCAATTTTATTTATATAGCACTGTCCACAATCAAAATTGTCGCAAAGCGCTTTACAGAGACCCAGAGCCTGACCCCAGAGCAAGCACTTAAGGCGATAGTAGCAAAAAAAACTCCCTTTTAACAGGAAGAAACCTTGAACAGCAGAACCTGGCTCATATGGGGGACCCTCCTGCTGATGGCCGAGCTGGGTGAAAGGAGGAAGATAGGACAGCTAGGAATGGAGGAGAAGAACATGCAGCATATAACTGGACATCCTGATAATAGGGAATTACAGTAGTCCAGCTTAGAAGTAACAAATGCATGAACTAGTTTTTCAGCATCAGCCTGAGACAGAATGTTCCTAATCTTAACGATATTGCACAGGTGAAAGAAGGCAGTCCTAGAGACTTGTTTTATATGCATGTTAAAGGACAAATCATGATCAAAAATAACTCCAAGGTTCCTCACAGTTGTACTGGAGACTAAATTAATGTCATCCAGAGTAACTATATGGTTAAATAAACTATTTCTGAGGTGTTAAGGACCAAACACAATAACCTCAGTTTTGTCTGAATTCAGAAGAAGAAAGTTACGTCATCCAGGCCTTTATGTCTTTAAGACATGCTTGCAGTATGGCTAACTGATCTGTTTTGTCTGGCTTCATAGATAAATATAGCTGCACCATAGTAGAAAGGCTGTTGGTGCTAACATGAGTGATGTTGAAAAGAATGACAAGGGGCCAACTGGCAGCCATTCTTCAGCAGCTGTATGTGGCTGTGGCTTGTCTGGGTTATCAACCCCGACTATTTGTGGTTTCCTTATCTGGTGCTCAGAGCAGCACCTTTGTGGCAGGACATTTTTCCCTTTGTTGGGGCAATAGGAGATGACAGTGGCTTTGTGAGAGAAAGGCAAATTGAAGATATTACCTTCCTGTCCTTCACTGAAAGAATGTCAGAGGGAAGCTCTGGCTTGTTTTCTTCCCACTCTTCCCCAATATGGTAACTTTCCTTTTTAGCAGTTCCTCACCCAGAGTGTACAATGTGAAAAATAATTCACATGTAATGTTATGACCATTCAGTCATTCAGCCATGTCTAGTACCACCCTCATGCCCTGATTTTTTGCAGGTGCTTCCTTGAGTAGATCAGGCATGATGAATTGCTGCCTCAGTTTAAATCACTGCTCAAAACATACTTGTATGAAGCCACTGTTAATACTTGTCTTCAGTGCTTTTATTCTTGGTTTTACCTTACTTTCTTTATTATTTTTTCTTACATATTTGTAACTATCCCAGTTTCCTGTTTGTTTTATTGATTCTTTGTTTTACTTGCCTTGCTAATTGATCTGTTTTAGGTTTGTACAGCACTTCATAACTCTGTTTTGAAAAGTGTTATTTAAAAAGAGTAATAATAATAATAATAATAGTCTCCCATAAGTGTTGAGATGGGTTGAGACTGTCAAGGCACATCATTTTCATACTCATCAAACCATTCAGTGACCCCTCTTGCCCTGTGGATAGGGGCTCCCTCATCTTTTGTTCGTCTGTTCATACTGCCATTTATTCTGCTCATACTCATTTCCTTCCTGGATTAGTCACCAACAGTTCCAGTTTGCAGTACCGTAGATCAACAGACAAGAATCTTCTGGATTACTTGTTCTTCTTGATTACTTGTCCTTCTTATCTGTTCAAGAGACATAATCTTCTCATATCCTACCAATGCACTTGTGCTAATGTACAACAGATGGAGTATCTCACATTCAGTACAACCATACCTCCTGCCTTCAGTCCCCACAGTGAGAATGATGCTGAACTAACTGAACTCCTCATATCCCTGTGGACTGCCTGCTAAATGAAAGTGTGTTATTCTTCCCGAGGGAGTTCAATGATGCCGCTTCCTGTGTGAGGCACAAGACATCAGAGTGGGAGATTCCACAATGTCAACATGTAGACACTCAAACAAGTGCTTGCTCACTCTCACTCTCAGCAGCTGGCTCACACTGGTTAGTCACATTCATCCTCTGACGTGCTCGTTTCTGTGTGAGCACATTTGTGACTAAGCTTTGCTTTTAGAATGTGGACTGAGGCATGTATCAGCCACTTACTCCCCTTTAACAAATATACACAAATACATAGAAGATTGCAATCAAGGGCAGACATTTGGATTGTCAAGCCCAGCCATACAAACACACACACACACAGGCAAGTAGACAAATGGGAAAACACAGAGAGTGACAGAGACCGTGACAGTCATGTTATCATGGCAGTGCTGTATACCTGTATGTATATGGTTGGATATTACTCATTGGATAACTAGTCAGCTGATTGCCAACCAACTGACAAACATGCTTCTGAAGATGAAACATGAAACATACTTACACACTATGTTTATAATGTTAACACCATCAGCTTAAATTATCTTGTCTTTTGTCTTGTTGCTTTGCAAAGAATCTGATATTTTTGTTTTGATGATTTAGCCTGTAGAGTTTCATGTCCTTACAAGCCTTGCTCCAACTTTCAGCCATCTTAGTGTGTTTGTGCATAAAATGAACAGCAGTTTTACATCTAGAACGCTGCACCACCAAAATAACTGGTTCCATTCCACAACTTTACATTTGAGGCATTTGGGGCAACTCTACATTTGGGGAACATTTTTTCTGCAAACACAGAATTACAGAACTTACATACAGATATCTAAGCCACATCTGACGACCTGTAAAGTACTTCTCTGGGCTTCTGGACTCTGGAAACAGGATCCACTGTTTGAGTGTTTGAGTGATGGAAGCCCCAGAGCCACTGACACCTCAGCATGGACCAGCCCTGGGCCTCTCAGATTTATACCACCAGACCAGCAGCCTCCATGCTACAAAACAACATTAAATTAATTTCCTACTTAGCATGATGTCCCTTCTTATCCTGGCTCTAAATTCTCTTGACTAACCTGATCCCCAGTGCCAGTCCGGGTGTTGACTGATGGTTTTCAGGGACTTAGGCCTTTGAACGTTTTAGGTTCGATGGCTTAATTGTTACTTGTAGCAAACTTGGTGTTATGCGAGTCTATTGATCAGGCCTGGACCCAAAGGCAGACAGGTGAGGAGTAAAGGGAGTTAACCAGTTTATTTTCAGTTCTTTAAACAAAAGAGAAAAGACAGGACGCAGGAGGGATTCCTGGGCGGCGAGGCAGAGTCGCCTGGAGCGGCGACGAATGAGAATGTGGGAATCAAACCAGAGGAAACTGAGGGAGGAGAGAGCACACTGGTTAGAGGGGGTCCAGAGAGCAGAGTTCAAAAAAGTAAAGTATATCCACAAAATGTTCTTGAGAAGAAAAGCACAGAGTCTAGTCACCGAGGGAGATGACAAAACAAACTGGCGAGGAAGGACAGGAACGCCGAGCCTCTTATACTTTCAGAGGTGACTGACAGACACAATGACAGGTGTGCGCAATCAGCCAGAGCAGGAGGCAAGAGTGGGGAGAAGCTGTCCAGGAATCCACTAACTGAAAACACACCCACACCAAAGAACACACACAGCCACACAAGCACACAGAGAGACAAAAAAGAGAAAACAACAAAAATCCCAGAGGCAGCAGAGCTGCCTCACAACTCTTGGCTTCTTTAGGCGAGTTCAAAGGGATATAAATCAAGCAGAGCAATGCTCTCCACTTCACTCTTCAAACATTTACAGGTTAACCGCTCTGTAAGCCAAGACAAATCCTTTTGTGTCCCTTCATTTCAATCATTAAATAATCTCTCACTACTTTCAAGCTCTTTCCATTTTAGTTAATGACCAACTCTCAAGCACATTGCTGCTTTAATGCTAAGAGTTAAAACACAACAGTTGATATTGCTGTGGAGAGGACTGAATATGAGGAAAAGGTATCTTGAGAGTTGGACACTTAAAGCTGTGGAGTTGACCAGAAAGAAGCAGACAGGTCAAAATTTCCTTTTAACTCCAGCTCTGATTCATTTCCAGTCAGGCGAAACAAAACACATGTTTGAGGCCAGTAATAAATTTTCCCTGGTTAATCAGGAAAAACCAGTGACTGTGCCCCTGTCCACCTTGTGTAGAATGAATTTCCATGGAATCACTAAGCTTCCGTGTTGGTTAGACTTAACACTACGTGCACTGAGACACTGATGCACTGGTGGTAAGATGATGATGAAAGTGATGATGAATTATATCTGTGTGGGAGTAAGTAAGTATCAAGGGTTCAAGGTTCAGCAAAGGGTGCAGAACCTACAGTACATTCCTGAATTCAGGAGGGAAGACTATGTGCAGTAATGCAGCACCTTAGAGGACTAGACCAACTTTCAGGGAAATTGGTATGTAGCTTTAGCAGCATTGTCTTAAGTAAGAAGACGTTATTTTTTCAGTTTGTTATATGGCTTCTTTACCCCAGCATCCACCTATGGGCTGTGAGTCTACTTGCCCCTGGAGGAAATTACTACATCACTCCCCCCTCCCCGCTGCACTAAACTGGTCAAGAGCAACAAGCTCAGAGCTGCATATATGAATGCTGCATATACTTTCATTGAACTCAATTGAGAGACAGGATGATAGTTCCTTTTGTATTAATTTTCTCCACATTCTGTGGAGTCCAAATTCACCCCAAAGTACCACACTTAATGTAGAAGGACTTTTCCTCTGTTTCCTCTGTTTATATGCCTCTCTGTAGACAGTTGATAACCACAATCATATTACAACTGTACAACATAGTGTGTAGTTCAGATCAAAACGAAGATGGACTTTAAAGATGGGCGTGGCCTGAACCATGAGTACTGAATATTCATGTAGTAACGATTCACGACTACTGAGCACTCATTGGTTGGGATGTCAACCTCTTGATGGGTGTTGTGGCTTCTAGTTTAAAAATGAATGCATCTTTGTCATTCATTTTATTCGTCACAATATATGTCTTCAGGCAGAGGCTGAGAGTCAGACACAAAGTAGTCAGATAAGTCCATTTTAATTTATCTAGTAACATTACTCAAATGGAATAGCACAAAATTTGAATCACTTGAGTTTTCCTATAGTCCCAGTATGATGGACTGACATTTGGTTCAGATATTCTTGTTCCTTTCAGGAAGACTTGTAATAACTTGGTGACCCTTTGTCTTTTCATCTAGTGTCATTGTCAGGTCAGCTTTTGTTCAACACTGGTTTATGTCCAAAGAGCTGCAAAACTGAGGACATGGTAAACATACCTGCAAATCATAAGCTTACAAGAGTCAGGAACAACATGTAAAGTCCACACCACAAGGCCTCAGCCAACTGATCCTTCTTGCTGTGAGGAGAGATTAGTCCATAGATATACTGACATTACAACAGGTCAGAATATTCTTTGCTTGTTGCCCAGGGTATAATAAGAGAAGCTCTGGATAACAAAATTGATGGATATAGAACATGGATCAAAGTGACTGCAGCAGTTGCAGTCTCTCAGACAAACAGTGACTAACAGGGCTCAGTATGAACAAAGCAACACCCCCCAGGCCTATAAACTCTGCTAGTAAGCATGCACTCACACACATAATCCTACTATGTACACACCCACACACGTGTCTCTCTGCATAGTGAGAGAGACAGGCCATGCTTCATTTTTATTTGCACTGAGTCACAGTTGTTCCTCTTTGCTAATCAGACATGTTGTATCACAACCACAAGTGCTGCCAACTCACTGTATATCATCACACCCATGATAATTATTTTTCTCTGGAGGTATACTTTTTTCAGATGAACTGGATTACGTGCGCATTCACCAGTGATAGGACATGATGCAGTGGAAGTTTTCTGTTCAGCAAAGACAGATGTGATGTCAGAATGAAAATTTAGTCAGGTCCCAGGAGTCCCTCTCTGATCCTCTGACAGCAGTGCTGATGCTCTGACAGCAGTTAACACAGATAAGTCACAGAGCTGAAGTTTATATTTCTGCTGCTCTGTACTGTGAATGTTTCCTTGTCAGTCTGCTTTTTTTAATATCATTTGCTTCTTAAGTTATGTTTTATCTTGTTCCCTGTCATTATTTTTTTTTACATCTCCCTTTTTTTTTCTTTCATTTTTGCACTGAAGCCATGTGCAAAACAATTGTTTTCTCTGGGGATATATAAAGTTGATATTTATTTATATATGCCTGTCAGTCTGTCTAATGTACCTAAGTGTCTGAAAACCTGACAAAAGAGGCAGACAGGTTGGCCGAGGAAGCAGAAGGGATGGCAGGCAGCAAGATGGCACAGCTCATCTCCAAGTCGGACATACTGAGGAGAGGCAGCAAGGAGAAGAGGGCTGAGATTGAACTAATTGAAAAGGAGATTGTTGTGAAGGGAGCAGAGCTGAGAAATTGACTCTCGACTGATTTGATCTGTATTTACACACACACACACAGTTCTGTGAGTAGTATACATTTAATATTCAATCTGCTGATGTAAACAGTGATGGGAATAACGGAGTTAAAATAAACGCCGTTACTAATGCCGTTGCTTTTTTTAGTAAGGGGTAATCTAATTACTTTTTCTATCGTTAGAATGCCGTTACCATTACCAACATGCTGTTACTACAAGTTACTGAAGCTACGAAGTGGTCATCCCACTTGGCTCACACAGACACAGGAGCTCCAAATGTGTGTGTTTTTTCCCCCTTTAGTGAGGGGGGGCAGGGGGTAACTGCATAAGTAATGATGATTGGAGTAAGATTTTATGTTAAGCCAACCACAGACATCAGGTGGGCGGGTGTTTGCGCACAAACCCAGCACATAGAAGCACACACACAAACTATCAGAGATGGCGAGTCCGGAGTCACAGGGAAAGACGGAGTTTTCGAGGTGGAAATACAGGCACTACTTTAACTTTACCGAGGTAAAAGGTAAAAATGTACATGTTGAGTGTACATTGTGTCCCAGAGCAAAGGGTTTGTCCACGTCCTGTGTAAGCAACTCCAATTTAATGAAGCACCTCTCGACTGCACACGCTTCTACTAAACTTTTGGCCAAAAACGCTGTCGACAGCGGTAATGATAGCAGGCCAGGTGTTGTTAACGTGAGCTCCGGAGAACACGGCGCCACGCCGTCCAAGCAGCAAAAGCTGGATTTTTCTGCTCCAGCTCCACAAAAACACAGACGGAACTTAATAAATTGATAGGCAGATATGTTGTGGAAAACATGCTGCCGTTGTCAACAGTTGATTCAGACTCATTCAGAGCCCTCATGGGCAAAATACCAATGAGAGGAGGATCCGGTCCGCCGTGTAGAAAGACATTTTCTAAATATATTGATTAAGAGTACGCTAAAATGAACATCAAGCTCAAAAAAGGATTTGAACAATTAGAACATATCTCTACAACTGCAGATATCTGGACTGCACATAACAAAAGCTATCTGGGCGTTACTGCGCATTGGATACATCCAGAAAGCATGGAACGAAGTAAAGCTGCCCTGGCATGCAGACGATTCAAGGGCCGTCATACTCACGACAGTATTGCAACTGAGCTCGATAATATTGACTCATCCTATGGAATTTCCCACAAAATAACATCAACTGTCACAGATAATGGCTCTAATTTAGTCAAGGCCTTTAAAAAGTATCAGCCAGTCGAGGAAGATGACTCTGAGGATGATGAGGTGACTTTTATAAACATTAACGATGTCTTGCAAAACAGTGTTTGTGATGACAGTGATGATGATGTGATTACTTTGCCACCACATCAGAAATGTGCATCACACACATTAAACCTTGTTTCATGTACTGATGTTGATAAGTGGATTCTGTCAAGACCAGAAATGAAAGCAATATACAGAAGTGCTACAACAAAATGCACAGCCTTATGGAACAAGGCTGGCCGCAGAGACTGTGGATGAAGTCATTGCAAGAAAGCTGATAGTCCCTTGCACTACGAGATGGAACTCTTTTTATGATGCCCTTGCTCGAATCTGTGAGATCCCTATAGTCGAGCTGAACACCATATCATCCAAGTTTGGGTTAAAAGCCATTACAGAAAGAGAGCATCAGTTCTTCAGGGAGTACTGTATGACAATGAAGCCACTAACAGTAGCCTTGACATTCTTCAGGTAGAGGACAACTGTTTCCATGGTACTCTCTTACCCACGCTGGAGACATTGGTGTTCAAGACCCTGGAGCTGAAGAGTGGCCTGCAAATTCTGGTTGACCTTCCAGAGGCAATTGTTACAGTAAGAACTAGTATTTACTTTTAAATATGTTAAATACATCCATACATTATGTAAAAATTATAATGTAAAATGTTTTCTTAAAAAAATATGCTCATAATGTTGTGTGTGTGTGTGTGTGTGTGTAGATAGTCAGTTTAATATGTTCTTTGCATTATATGTCATTTCAGGCAATTAAAACAAGATTTGCAGAGATGCTGGAAAGCGAGAATGCTATCTTGGCTGCGGTGACTCTGCCTAGGTTTAAATTACGTTGGCTGCAGACACAGGACAAGAAGGATAAGGCCAAGGCAAGTCTTCTGGCAGAATGCCGCAAAGGTGCTTGAGACAAAGACCAGCAAACAGGTACTACCAGCACACCAACACATACCAACTCAACCATAGAGGATGAGTTCTTTGCCTTTGATGACAAGGATGACACTTCTGCTACTGCTGAAAGTCAAGCCGCGCATTACTTTAAATCAGGAGCACAAGGGATGGACTCTCTTCATAGGTTTCCACTGATAAAGAAAATTTCACTCAAATACAATGCAGCCACTCCATCCAGTGCTCCCGTAGAGAGACTGTTTAGCCTGGGGAAGCTCATCTTTACTCCAAAGAGGAACAGGCTCTCTGACCTTAAGTTTGAAAAGCTTCTACTTTTAAGATACAATCAATGGTTTAATGGCTGAGATGGTGAGATGACTCGGTAGGCTGGGTGGATGAATGAATGCATGCGTGAATGGATGACTGTTAGGAAGGAGGATGGATAGATGAATGAATGAATGCTAAGGAATTAAAGTTGGATTTGTTCAAGAAATTTCAGTACTATTACAGTACAGTACTATTGCTATTACTTTCAGTACTATTACTATACAGTAGTATTTTCAGTAGCCTACTGTTTTAAAAGCAGTTCTGTTAAACTGTTTACTTTTCTTTTTAAGAACATACTTGGAGCACTGTATGTCCACCAGTTGTCTTGAGTTGTGTGAAAGTATGATTTATTTTATTTAGCTGTTTACATTTGTGAAAAAGAAAATACTTTAAGTATAGTATGTCAATTGTCTGAAGTTAAAAGAACTTCATTTTTAAACTGTTTACTTTTCTGATGAAGAAAATTCTTGAAGTACAGTTGTACCAGTTGTGGTCTTTTAAGGTGCAATAAATATTAAAACCTCTGTGCAGGTACCTGTCTTTGCTGTTCTACTCTATGCACCTGGCTTGTGAAACCTGTTCTGAAAAAAAAATCCAAATTCTTTGACATTTTTAAACTTTAAAAAAAGTAATGAAGTAGTTACTTTCCCTCGTAACTAGTTACTTTTATAGTGGAGTAACTCAGTTACTTTTTGGAGAAGTAACTAGTGACTATAGCTAATTACTTTTTCAAAGTAATGTGCCCAACACTGGATGTAAATAAATACATTTTCATAAATTCCAGGAATTATCGTTTTTTTCCCAGTATGGCCATGAAATGGGCATTAAATTCTGTTCTAAGTGATCTTGAAAAGGTCTTAAAAAGTCTTAAATTTAACTTTTTGAAATCTGTAGGAACCCTGCAACTGGCTCCGGAGTTGCATGTTCTCTGTCTGTGGTCCTGGCTCCACTCCCTCCCCCCTCCTCTTCTTGCTCTCCCTCATCTCCACATGAAGACCTCACTCGCACCTCCTCCTCTGAATCCCAAGGGCCCTGAAGACCTGTGCCCCCCAGCTATGTGGAGTATTTCATTATGTCTTCAACATGAGTCTCAGTCTTCAGAAGGTCCCAATGCTGTGGAAGATGTCATGCCTTGTCCCTGTACCGAAGACACCACGTCCTAGCGACCTCAGTAGCATTGTCATCGGGAACATCCTGGTGCAGCCATGCCTCAGTGAAGCACATCAAACTACACTCATGATACTCCCTCTGACTCTGGGCCAGCGCCATCAGCTCATCCATCTTATTCGCGAGGGATCTCACGTTGCCCATGATGATTGAGGGGAGACACAGCTTAAAACTTCTCCTTTGAGGTTTCAGAGCCTCCCTCTTCCTCCGTAACTTTTTGTTTCCTCTGCATCCCCGGTGTGTCTTTTGCCAAATTTCAGCAGGGATATCCTCTTGCCTATGCCAATGAAAAAGCCAGCTTGAGGTCAATCAGCTGATCCCTGCTGTAAACAATGCAAGCCGTGTGGAGTTGTTGCATCACTACACTGAAAAAAGTTGCGCTATGACAAACAAAAGCCCCAAAAATCTCACCACCCACATGATTTTGTGTAGTGAAAAAAGAGTAATCTAACGTGTTAAAGAAAAATATCGGAAAGCGCCGAAAAGATAAGAAAAAAGTAGAAAGAAGTGAAAGAAAATCGGGAGCTACCGTAACAGGCTGCACACGTAGTGACGCATGTGCACTAAACGCACTAATCTTGCTCTTGTCGATTAAGTGAGCCAACAAACAGGCCTCATTATGGGCAGCCTATACCTTAAAGGAGCAGTTAATCCAAAAATGAAAGTTAAGTCATTACAACCCTCTACAACTACAATCTGTGACCCTCATGCCAATATGCCAGGTTTAGTTTTTTAATCCACCAAACACTGCGGGAAACCAGCGTTGCTTCCTCCCAATCAGCTGAAGGAAACCTTGTATTGGCATGGGGACAAGTAGATAATTTGCTGGTTAGGACAAAATAGATAGTTTGGACAAAAATGTTTGAATTATTCACTGATGCTTTCCATGGATGAAAAGCAGCCTCTGCATCTGATTTCATTTTTAGATTATTTATGCAGATACCAGCCTCACATGTTGACTTTTAAAGAACAGTTTCAGAATTTTTGTCTTTGCTCACTTTTGTCCATGCTGCAAACAATTCGAGTTAAAATGTCACTGTGTTCTTTGTTCTGGTTCTTGAGGATGACATTGATGCTGGCAGGGAGCGCATCATAAAAGGACTCTGCATCTACCTCAGTGAGGATCCTGATGCTCTGGTGCAGGAGTACATGGTGAGTGTTTGCAAAAGTAGGAGGCATCTTTGCCACATTGCAAAATATAATTTTGTTATAACATTTAAAAAAAGTAATGTTTTTTTTTTCTTTTTTTTTTTTCATTTCATGGCCCTGAGGTAATGGTTGAAGTGATCTGTATGACATTAGAAATGCTGTGTTTAAAAGGTTTTTTTTTTTGTTTTTTTTTTTTAAAGTGCCACAGAGGAAATGTCACCGGAGTGACGTCCAGCAGTGACTATTCTGAAGTGGGGGTCATCATCGAGGGAGTGGTGGCACTTAGTGATCTTGAGAATGTGGCCCTTGCAACTGCCATGCTGTTAGGACTTTTTTATGCCTTAAATATGATGTATCCATCAAAACTCCGCTACACTTTTGAGGTCATTCAAAAGGTAATTCAAAAGGCAATAATGGAGTTATTTTTTTTCCTGATATCCACTATGCTGATGTTTTCCAATTAATTTTGCCGATGCCAATATTGATAGATGCACTTTATTCCCACCTAAGTGAGAACACAGTGTTTCCTGTAGTGACATCAGAGTTGGGACACCTAATGTTCATGTAAGGTTGTGTAGTAAAGGTTTTGGTACGAAACTGTTTCATCACTTTAATCACAAAATTTAACCAATTATTTAATTATGAAAATATGTTACTGCAAGATGGAGGTTTCTCACATGTCTTCTTCTACGTGTCTCAGAAGAGTCACATGCACTCTAAAAAATAATATACTGGCTCAACTTAAAAAACTTAAGGTAACAATTTGCATGGATCTTTTTAAGTTCTTCCAACTCATCCCTATATTAAGTAAATCCAATGATACTTTTAAAGCTGTCAGTACTCTCACTGCAGCATTTTGGATAACCTGGAGGCTTTTTAGAAAGTTAACTGGACATCAGAATCAGAATCAGATTTATTGGCCAAGTTTGTACATACAAACAAGGAATTTGACTCCGGTTTTTCTTGCTCTCATGCGGTACAAAAACAAAAACAACAACAACGCACAACCGACGGAACAACAATTTTTTTTTTTTTTCCAGTTACTAATGGTGCAATGGTACAGTCTGAATGTGGGTAGTGCAATTTTTTTTTTCCAGAAAATAACTATATAACTATTTACATGTATATAAATATATATTCAGACTATTATACATATATATTCAGACTATTGAGAAAAATAGTGCAGGTTATAGCGCAAACATAAAAAAGAGACGGTGAAATGAGGTAGTGGAAAAAATGTTGTGCAAACGAAAGATGCTGAAGGAGGTAGTGGGGAAAAAACAGTCACAGATTCATCAGAGCCACAGCCTGGGGAAAGAAACTGTCCTTGTATCGGCTGGTTTTGGCAAGCAATGTTCTGAAGCGCCTGGTGGAGGGGAAGAGTTTAAACAGTTTGTGACCAGGATGTGAGGGGTCTGCAGAGATGTTTTTAGCACGGTTCCTAACTCTGACCTGGTATAGGTCTTGTATGGAGGGCAGGTCGGTGCCGATAATCCTCTCTGCAGCCCGGATTGTCCGTTGCAGTCCAGTCTTATCCCGTTTGGTGGCTGATCCAAACCAGACGGTGATGGAAGTGCAGAGGACAGACTGGATGATGGCGCTGTAAAAAATGATCAGCAGCTCCTTAGGCAGGTTAAACTTCCTGAGCTGACGTAGGAAGTATAACCTCTACTGAGCCATCCTGATAATAGGGAATTACAGTAGTCCAGCTTCGAAGTAACAAATGCATGGACTAGTTTTTCAGCATCACTCTGAGCCAGAATGTTCCTAATCTTACTGATATTGCGCAGGTGAAAGAAGGCATTCCTAGAGACTTGTTTTATATGCGAGTTAAAGGACAAATCCTGATGAAAAATAACTCCAACGTTCCTCACAGTCGTACTGGAGGCTAAATTAATGCCATCCAGAGTAGCTATATGTTGACTGATATTGCGCAGGTGAAAGAAGGCATTCCTAGAGACTTGTTTTATATGCGAGTTAAAGGACAAATCCTGATGAAAAATAACTCCAACGTTCCTCACAGTCGTACTGGAGGCTAAATTAATGCCATCCAGAGTAGCTATATGATTAGATAAACTGTTTCTGAGGTCTTTGGGACCAAACAAAATAACCGCGGTTTTGTCTGAATTCAGAAGAAGAAAGTTACAGGTCATCCAGGCCTTTATGTCTTTAAGACATGCCTGAAGTATGGCTAACTGATCTGTTTTGTCTGGCTTCATATATAAATATAGCTGGATATCATCCGCATAGCAATGGAAATTTATTCCATACTTCCTGATAATATTGCCAAGGGGAAGCATGTATAAGGTGAACAATATGCAACATTCTTTTCAAGAATTTTAGAAGTAAAGGGGAGATTGGATATAGGTCTATAGTTTGCCAAAATGCCAGAGCCCAGAGAAGGCTTTTTAAGTAAAGGTTTGATAACTGCAACCTTAAAAGCCTGTGGAACATGTCCTGTTTCCAAAGAGAGATTTATCTGGTCTAATATGGAAGTGCCAATCAAAGGCAAAACATCTTTAAGAAGTCTGGTTGGGATAGGATCCAAAAGACATGTTGATGGTTTAGATTTAGAAACTATTGAAGTCAACTCAGCAAGGTCTATGGGAGAGAAACAGTCTAACAACAAATCAGGACTGGCAGACATTTCTAAAGTTGTTGTTCTTGATAAACCCACATCATTAACAGATGTAGGCAGGATAAGATGGATTCTATCTGTAATATCTACTATTTTGTTGCTAAAGAAGCTCATAAAGTCATCACTAGTGAGAGCTGGAGGAATGCATGGTTCAACAGAGTTATGACTCTTTGTCAGCCTTGCTACAGTGCTGAAAAGAAACCTGTTGTTCTTGTTTTTCTCTATTAATGATGAATAATTGGCAGTTCTTGCCTTTCGGGGGGCTTTTTTATACGTTATGAAGCTGTCTTTCCAGGCTAGGTGGAATTCCTCTAAATTAGTGGATAACCACTTCCTTTCCAGCTTTCGTGATATCTGCTTTAAAGTACATATTTGTGAATCATACCATGGAGCTAGCTTCCTCTGATTTATGACCTTCTTTTTCAGAAGGGCAACAGAGTCAAGGTTCGAATGCAATGAAGTACCAGTACTATCAACTATATCTGCTGGAGTAAAGTTTAGGCCATTGCCCTCTGTAAAACTGGCACATGGCAACGGAGATAATAAAGATGGAATAACTTCCCTATATTTGATAACAGCATTATCAGACAAATATCAACAGTAGTTAATTTTTTCCCAGATGCTGTGCAGTTCATTATTGTAAATTCAAATGTTACTAAAGAATGATCAGATGAAACAGGGTTCTGATGGAATACTGTCAAATATTCAGCTTCCATGCCATAAGTCAGTACAAGATCAAGGGTGTGATTAAAGCAGTGAGTTGCCTTGTTAACATTTTGCAAAAAGCCAATTGAGTCTAATACTGAATAGAATGCAGTCTTAAGGCTGTCATTGTGGGTATCTACATGAATATTAAAGTCACCCACTATAATTGCTTTGTCCATACTAAGCACTAAATCAGATAAAAATTCATTGAATTCAGAGAAAAACTCTGACTTTTCTGTCTTCCAATGTGAGCGGCTGAGGATAAGGCTTTCAAATGTGCTAGAACTCGGCTTAGGTCTAGGATTAATTAATAAACTTGAGTGGTAGATTGCTGCCACTCCTCCTCCTCGGCCTGTGCCTTGAGGAATGTGATAATTAACATGACTAGCAGGGGTTGACTCATTTAGACTGACATACTCTTCCTCCTGCAGCCAGGTTTCAGTAAGACAGAATAAATCAATCTGCTAATCCATTATCAAATCATTTACTAACAGAGATTTAGACAAGATGTTTAATGTTTAATAGCCCACATCTAATTGTGGTATTTTTAGGTTCAGACACTTTTACAGTATTAATTTTTTTTTAGGTTTTTATGAATAACGCCTGTTGCAGTTTTTGGTTTATACACTTTTTGTTGATGGGGAGCAGATACAGTCTCTATAGGATAAAAGGAATTGTTGGACTGATAGGAATGGTAGGAATCACATACAACATGTGAAGAGGAGTACATACACACGTGGACAAAATTGTTGGTACACCTCTTTTAATGAAAGAAAAACCCACAATGGTCACCGAAATAACTTGAAACTGACAAAAGTAATATTAGATAAAAATTTACTGAAAATGAACCAATATAGGGGCGGTGCAGTGGTGTAGTGGTTAGCACTTTCGCCTCACAGCAAGAGGGTTCCAGGTTCAGGCTCTTCTGTGTGTAAGTTTGCATGTTCCAGGTACTCCAGCTTCCTCCAACAATCCCTCCCACAATGGGTTAGGTTAATTGGCTACTCTAAATTGCCTGTAGGTGTGTGTGTGTGCGTGCGTGCGTGCGTGCGTGTGTGCTTGTGTGGTTGTCTGTTTTTGTGTGTTAGCCCTGCGATTGACTGGCGACCAGTAGGGTGTACCCTGCCTCTCGCCCATAGTCAGCTGGGATAGGCTCCAGCTCCCCCGCGACCCTGACGGATTAAGCGGTAGAAAATGAATGAATGAAGGAACCAATGTAATGCAGACATTGCTTTTGAGTTGTTGTTCAACATAATAATTTAAAAAAACAAACTAATGAAACAGACTAATGAGAAACTAATGACTAATGAGAAAAGATTGAAAATAATTTGACCATAGGTACATGTTAAAGTAAGGTGTGTCCTCTAATTAGCACCACAGGCATCGTCAAACTTGTAATTGTTATGCTTAGTTAAGTTGTCGAGGTCTGGACCCAAAAGCAGACAAATGAGAGGTTTAGAGGCAACAAAAAGGGGTCAGTTTATTCTGACAGTTCAAAATCAAGCAAAAGAGGGGGAAGGCTGAGGACAGGAGGGATTCCGGGACGGCGAGGCGGAGACGGATGAAACTGAGAGGTGGTGACGCTGGATGGGGGACCGGAGGAGTCTGCAGGAAAGGAGAGCACGGTGGTTAGAAGGAGTCAGGAAAAAAGATCTTCTAGCGAAACAAGTTAAGGTAATTTGGTAGCTAATATCTAGGAGCACAGAGTACTAGTCACCACGTGAGATGACGGAACGATCTGGCGAGGGCTGACAGGAAAGCCAACCTTCTTATACGCTTTGCTGGGAAGGTAGATTGCCGCCAGACTGCACACAGGTGAACGGAATCACCTTGATGAGGATGAGGGAGGAGGGAGGAGCCGTTCTGGAATCCATACAAACACACACTCATGCACACGCACACACACTCAGGAAGACAGCCAGCAAACCCCAGAGGCAGCAGAGCTGCCTCATGACAGTAATCAGTCAGTCTATTTAAAGGGAGACAAGTAGTCACTGTGCTGTTTGGTGACATGGTGTGTACCACACAGAACGCAGACCACAGAAAGAGAAAGAGAGTTGTCTCAGGAGATAAGAAAGAAAACCATAGAAAGGAAGTTAAAGGTAAAGGTTATAAGCAGTCTGATGTTCCTGTGACTACAGTTGTACATATTATTCTGTTATGGCATTCCTATTGTTTTAACTCTCCATGACAGGGCTCCGCTGGCTTGACTCACACATTCCAAAAAATAATGCAAAAGTCACAGATGGTGAATCCATTATTTAGGTTTATTCAGTTCATCTATAACAAAAAATCCTTATTAACGTGAGGTCAAAAGACCGTCTCGATACCGTTTCCTAAAAGGCTCTGAACAAAAGAAAAAGTACCTGTCCCCCTCTTTCCACAGGTGATCAAATTAAAACGACTGACATCACCACGCTGATGTTTACTTAATTTCTTTAACATAAATAGATGACATAAATATACATTACAAAACTTAAAAATGGCTCTAACATCCCAGCCCCTAATTGCTCAATATGTAGCAATTACAAATCTTAAATAAACAGGAAATAAACCGAGCCATTAGTGACACCAAAACCAATATTCCGTTTCCATGATACAAAACATAATTCGTATATTTTAGATTTTAATAAAAGCAGGTGGTTTGGTGTCAGGGATTCCACGTCGTTGAAGTCATTAGTTACTGTAGTGATTGATCTATCATTTAGTATTGCTTCTACCTCACATAATGCTGTATGCAGGCCTTCATCACCTAGAATTTGTTCTTTTACCACAGAGCACAGAATCTTTTTCGTGACTTAACTCTTTCCCATACACCTCCATGATGAGCACCTGCTGCAGGGTTAAATAACCTCTTGAAGCAGATTTTTTTGTATTGTGTCATGATTCAGTTCCTTTAGAGATTGGTCAAGCTCTTTTTGCACCTTTTTGTGCACCAATGAAGTTGGTACCTTGGTCAGATCTGATAGATTTTACAGAGCCTCTACACAGGAAAAGTGAGAGTGATTTTTTCAGAGTTACCATTATTTTCCTCTAAAAGAGTATTTTTTTTATTAATTTTGGATTGTAATTATTTCCAGTGGCCACTAGAGTAGGAGGAAAAAAATAGAGAAAATCCTACTGGAGTAATATCAAGAACATGCCCACTAATGTTTCTTAGGTTTCGTTTCTGCCGCCATCTTTTATCCCCACAGTGGAAGGTCGAGGTGAAGTGGTGGATGGCTGTAAGCCAGGTAAGTCAGCAAAGTAGCTTACTGAAGTCGGTTTTTTGTTGGCTTGCTTGAAAGGTAATGCTTGTGAGTAACATTGCAGCTGGCGAGTTTGTGGGTCTCACACCCTGCATAACTGCCAATGTCGATGCTAACGTTAACTTCAGTACAAATTATAATGTTAGATGTGAAAACCGAGCCTCACTCACGCTAGCTTAATTTACCACGTGTTCTTACTGAGCTTACGGTTTACTGACCATTTTATCGAAGAAGGTTTTAGTTGTGCCCTCGGTTAGTAAGTGTGTTTAAATTTATGTTTTTATGGGCCAGTCTTGTATGTGTGGACTGTTTTCTCTGCTGTTTGGTTAGCAAGCACGTGTGTTTTACTCTGAGTTGAGTCATGACGTTTTACCGGACTTGCTCTTCGGTTAGTAAGTGGTTTTTTGTGTGGACAGTTAGCAAGCACACCTATTTTACTCTGAATTGAAGCATTTACACTGACCGTTATAATTGCTCTTTGGTTAGCTTTTTTTTTTTTTTGTGGACCATTTTCACCTGCTGTTTGGTTAGCAAGCACGTGTATTTTACTACTACTTTTGAGTCATGTAATTTTAACCTAACGTTATGGTTTTACCTGCTCTTCGATTAGCAAGTGTTATTTTTTTTGTGTGTATGTAAGATACAAATGGAGACACTGGCTGTGAGGAACACTCATCCGTTACATAAATAAGTTGTGGATTTCCCCGCGTAGCAATGAGTTGAATGGAATTATGCGAGGTTTACGTGGTGAACTCAAATGAAACTGAACCATTCTTTCAATAGCAGCTCAGAGATGGGGTGTTGTGGTGTGTGCTGGCGCAGCAGCACCATAACGTTAGGTATGTGAATTGAAACGCATGTTAACACATTCGAAGCACCCAACGAGAAAAATAATTATTTTACCCAGCTTTCAAACAGCATTTAATTAGATGCAAATGCAGAGTGGTGAGCCTACCTGTAGATGGGGGTTTTGTAGTACTTAAGCTAATTGTAGCATTCAATGCATGAATTGTTGTGCTCGATATGATCTTAGTAACTATTTTATTTTTTCTTATTTCACATAAAGGTTGCAGGCTGTAAGAGTGAAGTACCGAGACCGCCAGAAATACATTTGTTATGAAGGGCAACTGACCTTAAATCATTTTTGGAGTGTGTGCTCGGAGACTTTAATCACTGCGATCTCCGGAAAAATATCCCAAAGTTCCATCAGTTTATCAACTTTCCCACCAGGGGAAGTAACATTCTGGACAAATGCTACAGCAACATTAGAAATGCTTATTCTGCTGTCCCCAAGCCACACTTTGGGAAAAGTGACCACACTGCCATCCTGCTACAGCCCACCTACACCAAGCGGCTCTACCTTTTTCTATATGCTGCTGTAACAATTGAATTTCCCCGTTGTGGGATGAATAAAGTCTATCTATCTAAAGCACACCCGGTCACTGTTAGAACTGTAAAGATGTGGACCAGTGATGCAGTGGCAGAACTGCAGGGCTGTCTGGAGGCCACAGACATGAGCATTTTTAAAGAAACCACGGACAATATTCATGAGTATGCAGACACTGTGAGCAGCTACATTGACTGGTGCACCTCCATATGCATCCCTGTTCGGACTATTCGTACTTATCCCAACCAGAAGCCCTGGTTTAATGCGGATATATACGAAACAAGATCAGAGACCGGTGCGCAGCCTTCCAGTCAGGAGACATAGAGGGCTACAAAGTCGCCCAATATGAGCTCCAAAAAGCCAACAAAACAGCAAAGAGGTCGTACACCCAGAGACTGGAGAGCTGCTACAGGGAACACAACACCAGGAGCATGTGGCAGGGAATAAAGGCAATCACCAGCTACAGGAAGGACACAAATGGAACTACCACCAGGAACACCCCCGAACCAGACAACCTCAACAGTTTTTATGCCAGATTTGATCTGCACAATAAAGACATCCCCCTCAAGCCCCCCCCCCCCCCCCCAACCCAGAGGAGACTCCACTCCAGGTGTCACACACACACAGGTTCTCAGGGCTCTGAGGCAGGTGAACCCCCGCAAGGCGGTAGGACCGGACTGTGTGGCGCCAAGGGTACTGAAGGAATGTGCAGTACAGCTGGCAGAGGTATACATGGACATCTTCAACTCCTCTCTCTCACAGCAAACAGTCCCTCGCATATTCAAATCCTCCATCATAGTCCCAGTCCCCAAAAAAGCACACACAACCACAATGAACGACTTCAGACCTGTGGCTCTCACTTCTGTTGCCATGAAGTGTTTTGAGAAGCTGGTCCTGAAGCACGTCAACTCTGCCGTTCCAGTTTCTGTAGACCCCTTCCAGTTTGCCTACTGCCCGAATAGATCAGCAGATGATGCAGTGGCCCTCACGCTGCACTACATCTTCCAACACCTGGATGGTCCCAACACCTACGCCCGGCTCCTGTTCCTGGATTACAGCTCAGCCTTCAACACCATCAGGCCGATGAAGCTCACTGAAAAGCTGGCTGACCTCGGAATACCAACACCCACCCGCAACTGGATTTTGGACTTTCTCACAGACAGACCACAGGTTGTGAGGATGGGGAGGAAGGTCTCTGCTGAGCTTACAGTGAGCACAGGAACCCCGCAAGGCTGCTGCCTCAGTCCTAAGCTCTTCACACTGTACACACATGACTGCACAGCCGTTATAAAATATGCTGACGACACGACCGTCCTCGGCCTCATCAGAGGGGGAGATGAGTCAGCATACAGGGACCTGGTGCACAAGACCACTGTCTACGGTGAGGATAATGATCTTGTGCTCAACCTCGAAAAAACAAAAGAACTCATTCTGGACTTTAGGAGACGGGCGCCCCCTCTGCAGCCACTCACCATCAAAGGGACTATGGTGGAGCGAACCGACAGCCACAAGTTCCTCGGCCTGCTCATCTCTGAGAATCTCAGCTGGGCCAAAAACACCACATTGGTAGTGAGAAAAGCCCAGCAGAGACTGCACTTCATCAGAGTGCTGAGGAAGGCGGGACTTGGACACCAGCCGCTCATCCAAGCCTACAGAGGACTCGTTGAAAGCATCCTCACCAGTGCCATCACAGTATGGTACGGCAACACCACGCTGGCTGAGAGGAAGTCGCTTCAACGAGTCATAAAAGCTGCAGAGAGGGTCACTGGATGCAGCCTTCCAACCATGGACTCAATCTACACCGAGCGCTGCAGACACAAAGCACAGAGCATCCTGAAAGACAAACACCATCCAGCTCGTGCTTTGTTTCAATGGGTGGACTCAGGCTACAACCTGAGGCATCGCAGGGTGGTGAGCATCAGTGCCCACAGAGCCCGCCTCCACAACAGCTTCTTCCCAGCCACTGTCAGAACAGTGGCACAGGACATTAAGGAGGGAAGAAGCTACTACATAGCATAACCCTGTCAATGTGCAAAAAACCCTGTCAAAAATAATCTGTTATCACTATGTGCAATATGTCCTTATATTCACCATGTGAAACAATTCAAAAATATTTGCAATATCACCATGTGCAATATGCTTGTTAAGATCACCATGTGAAACATCACATACAGGAAGTGACAGTGTGCCTATATTAGGCACCTAATTTTCTTAATTTTCTTAAGAATCTTCCAGTATTTTAAGTGCACTATCTTGCTCTTCTTTTGTATTATTTATTTCTTGGTTATTTTATTTTATTTCTTATTTTATTGTATTATTTAAACCTTAAGCTTGACTCAGGGGAGGGATGCACAAGAATTCCAATGCACATGTACTGCAGTGTATCTGTGCAAATGGCAAATAAAACTATTCTATTCTATTCTAAAATTGCACAACCTCATGTGTAAATTAGTGGTGCTGTCTTATTATTATTGTTATTATCATTATTATTATTATTATTGTTATTATTGTCAGGGACCCTTAGAAGTATATGTATTTGATTTTGGAATCTCTAAATGTTTCGTGTACCCTGAGAAAAAGAATGATGTGAGTTAGAAAAGTCTTCATGATTAAAAAAAAAAAAAAAATGCAGATCTGCAAGCTCAGCGTGGCAATTGTGCTACAGTATGAGCTTGCAGATCTGCTATTTTTGGAGTATAATATCGTTAAGTGGTTCAGATCTAAAGTGACGCTGATGTGGCCTTTTAATAAAAGTAAGATTAATTGCACAACAGAATATCAGTCTTGTGCAATATTGTTTTGTCTTCACAGTTTCCAAGAAATTTGAAATTCCTACCTTGGACCTAAAAGTCTATGATGATTTTAACACTGAAGTTGATGAGGATGCTGTCAGAACTGCGTGGTTGCAACAGCCCCATCTGCGCTCTGGAAGAGGTCTTGTTGCGGGCACAGATGCCCGCAGATATTCACGAACCTCTCGTACCATGGAAGGCCCGGATGGCAGGTGAGCAAAGAGGTGTGAGCCCAGTGGATCACCTGTGGACACATAGCAACAGGCACAAACAAACGATTTTCTGGGCATCCACTAGGTGTCGGGCACTCACCAATGGCTCGCTTCACCTCTGATTCTATTTGCCATGACACCGCTCCAACCACACGGTTAAGTGGTAGGATAGGTTCGGGGTCTTTGGCAGTGGGCTCGGGGTCGAACAGACGGGACAGGGCATCCGGCTTGGCGTTCCTGGACCCAGGCCTGTAAGACAAGGTAAAGTTGAAACGGTTAAAAAACAAGGCCCATCTGGTTTGACGTGAATTTAATCTTTTGGCAGTGCGGATATATTCCAAGTTCTTGTGGTCAGTCCAGACAATGAATGGATGCTGAGCCCCTTCCAGCCAGTGCCTCCACTCCTCCAGAGCGATCTTGACAGCCAACAGCTCACGGTTCCCGACATTGTAGTTCCTCTCAGCCGGTGATAACCTTCGGGACAAGAAGGCACAAGGATGCAATCTGTTGTCCTTGGCAGATCGCTGAGAGAGGACCGCCCCCACGCCATCGTTGGAGGCGTCCACTTCCACCACGAACTGTCGAGTAGGATCAGGAACCGTGAGAATGGGAGCGGAGGTGAAGAGGGTTTTGAGCCGCTGGAAAGCTTCCTCAGCCTGAGTGGATGTGTCTTTTGTATCTTCCCAGGGGCTACGATGAAGCCCAGGAAAGACACTGTGTCAGCATGAAACTCACTTTTTTCGGCCTTTACATAAAGCTTGTTCTCCAGCAGACGCTGGAGAACTTGGCGGACATGACTGACATGAGTATCAGAATCAGGTGAGAACATTAATATGTCATTAATGTACACAAATTCAAAGTGACCCAGAAAATCTCTCAAAACATCATTAACCATGCTTTGAAACACAGCGGGAGCATTAGTCAACCCGAATGGCATCACCAAGTACTCATAATGACCATGAGGGGTATTGAATCCCGTCTTCCACTCATCCCCCTCCCTGATTCGAACCAGATGATAAGCGTTACGCAGGTCAAGCTTAGTAAAAATTTTGGCCTGCTGCAACTGGTCGAAAGCAGATGACATGAGGGGTAGGGGATAACGGTTCTTGATTGTTATGTCATTAAGGGGGCCATAGTCAATACAAGGTCTAAGGGAGCCATCTTTTTTTCCCACAAAGAAAAACCCTGTCCCAGCAGGAGAGGAGAAGGGACGGATTAGACCAGCCTTTGATGACGCCTCAATGTATTCGTTCATGGCTTCCCATTCAGGACCTGAGATAGAGTATACTCTCCCTTTGGGAATGGGGGCACCAGGAACAAGGTCTATGGGGCAATCATAAGGGCGGTGGGGAGGAAGGGAAGTGGCTTTAGTTTTGCTAAATACCTCTCCTAAGTCATGGTAACAGTCTGGTACAGTGGAGAGATCAGGACACTCAGAACTCTTATTCTGAATCACAGATAGAGCTCCACAAACCACACTCTCATCAGCCCTTTTACCCCTGTTCAAACACACATCCTGACAAACATGAGACCAGTTTAAAATTTTCCCTGTACTCCATTCAATGCTTGGATTGTGTTTCAGAAGCCAGGGATAACCTAGGATAAGGGGATGCTGGCTGGAAGAGAATACATGAAAGTCCATGAGTTCTGTGTGATCACCAATTGAGACCTCTAGTTGTTCGGTCTTATGAGTCACTTTAAAAATGGCGCTCCCATCGAGAGCAGTCGCCTCCAGAGGCTGAGGCAGCCGATCAGTTTTGAGCTGAAGTCTCTCAACCAAACCCCAGTCCATGAGACTTTCGTCAGCACCAGAGTCAATGAAACCCCCAAGAGTCAGTGAAATGTCCTGATGCTTGAGCTCGACCTCTGTGAGAGCATGGAGAGGGGATTTGGGTGAAGAGAGCTGGCTCACCAGGACCCTCTCTTTTACTGGGCAACCATAAAGTACATGACCCAATCTCCCTCAGTAAAAGCACCTACCCTCCTGTAGTCGTCGTTGCCGCTCCTCTGGTGTCAATTTAGCCCGGCCTAGCTGCATAGGTTCATCCTCCTTTTCAGAGGGTGGGACCATCGACGATGTCTGGTTGTGTCTCTGCCAGCTGGATTTGGAAGCGACGGTCCGACTAGAGTGACAGAGGGTAGGTGTCCTCCTGGAACTCTTGTTGCGCTCCTGCAATCGATGATCGGTCCTGATTGCTAGGGAGATCAGGGAGTCTAGATCATCAGGTAAATCAAGGGGAATTAACAGATCTTGGATTTGGTCAAAAAGCCCCTTGAGGAAGGTGTCAAACAGCACCGAGGCATTCCAACCACTGTCCGTGGCCAGAGTGCGGAAATGGATGGCATAATCACTAACTGAGTCTGTACCTTGCCTGATGTGACATAACTCGCTTGCCTTCTCCCGGTCTGATGAAATGGGGTTAAATGTCCTCCGGAGAGCCTCAACAAAAGCCCGCCGGGACTGGCAAACTGGCAAGTTGCGAGACCACTCGGCGGTAGCCCATGCCTTCGCCCTCCCAGTGAGATGAGAGATCATGAACCCCACCTTGGCTCGTTTGGTCGGATATGCTGAGGGCAAAAGTTCGAAATGCAAGTCACAGTCCACAAGGAATGCTCGACAATCTCCAGACTCACCGGAAAACTTCTCTGGTGGGGCTAGTCGAGGAGCCAAGGCTGAGGACTCCGACACCGGCGGCGCTGGAACGGCGGTGGGCGAGGCACCTACTTCCGCATTCTGGGAAGATGCTCCATGGATCATCATGGAGAAGGCATGCTGACACTGATCAGCAAGCTGGATCATCCGGGACGTCGTCTCAAATGCCTCCTGACCAGTCGCGACAGCTTTCATACTCTGCTCCAGAGAGGACATGAGATCTTCCTGTTGGTTCAGGCGAGCGCCCTGAGCGCGAATGGCTGCCATTAAATGATCTTAGTCAGCTGGGTTCATGCTGGCCAGTTTGTTCTGTCAGAACTGAACTTGGACTGAACCCAAATGCACAACTCTGAGGCAAAACTTCCGAAAAGCATAGTCTTTTATTAAACAAAGTGACAAAATAATAATCACCCGATGGGGGAAAAAGGCACAAAAAAAAAAATCAAAAACAAACAGAAAATCACTCTATAGAGGAAACCAAAAATCACTCTCACGAGGAAACTAAAAATCACTCTTACGAGGAACAAAAGCAAAGGCAAGGCAACTCGTCAAAACAAGGAAGATCAAAAGACAAAGTAACAACATAACCTGACATGGGATACTTGGACAAGAAATGACGCTGGTTCTCTTGACAGAGGACAAGACGAACTGGCACAGAACAAGGGGCGACGCAGACTATATATACACAACAGGCAGGGGAAAAAGGTGGAAACAATTAGGGCGGGGAAAACAATCACAACGGCGGGAAACCAGACAAAGGCAGGAAGTAAAATGAGACAAGACACACAAGGGCAATAATTTCAAAATAAAACAGGAAACCACAAGACAACATAGACACAAGACAAAACATAAGTCATTATTTGCGGACCGTGACAGATGCATTTGCATTTCTTGTAATGAAACCAGACCTGGGTGTGCTTGAGGTGTGTTTGCCCAAGGGCTCAGATTTTGGCGGTGAGTCACTTTTTTAATTTGGAGTCTTATAATCCATGCAGTCCTGGCTAACCTTGTAATGCAACGTAGTAACGAGAGACTTACCCATGTTGCATGACACCTGGAGGAGAGAGGATCCTTACAGAGTATGCTTGGAAAAAAAGCCTAACAGATTCTAGAAGACGTGACATGGTGAAGATATTGGTTGCACACATGGCGAGTGAACATGGGTATGTTGTCATGTAATTAACATCCAACCCTAACATTTATGATTTTATTTGGTGCAGACCAAATGCAGAAGGCATCGGCATAGCAAATGCCAAATATTAAAGGGATAGTTCGGGTCTTTCGACATGAATCTGTATGGCATCCTCATCAGCAGTGTAGCGCATCAACAGTGACTTACCCCCGACTGCATCCTGTGAGCAGAGTTCCGGCCTGGTTTTGGTGTTGACGAAGGTAGTCCGGCTAGTTGACTGGGGTCATGAAAATGAAGTGTTTTGCTTCTCAAAACAATATGCGTTCAAAAGAGTGATATATTTGCATCACAAAACTGTTGTCCTCAAGCTGCTTCCCAAATTGTTCACAGTTTCATGGAGTGGGTGGGAGGGACTGTCCATGATTGTCCTCAGCTTTGACAGCATTCTGTCCCTCGCTACCTCCTCCAGGTTGGAAGGTTTAAAGCCAACAACAGACCCTGCCTTTTTAATGAGTTTGTTGGCATCCTTTGCTTTAATGCCAGCACCCCAGCACACCACAGCAAAGAAGATGGTGCTCGCCATTACAGACTGGTAGAACATGTGGAGCATCCTGCTGCAAACACTGAAGGACCTGAGTCTCCTCAGGAAGTAAAGTCTACTCATGGCCTTCCTGTAGACAGCATCAGTGTTTGTGGACCACTCCAGGTTGTCCAGGTGAACACCAAGGGACTTATAAGAAGTCACTATTCCTACCTCTTTCCCACTAATACAGACAGGAGAGGACGGGGACTGACTCCTACTGAAGTCCACCACCATCTCCTTTGTCTTGGCCATGTTCAGCTGCAGGTGATTCTCCCCACACCACCTGACAAAACTCTCCACAAGGCCCCTGTACTCATCCTCCCGTCCTCTCTCCACACACCCGACTATGGCTGTGTCATTCGAGTACTTCTGGAGGTGACATAACTCAGAAGATTACTGGAAGTCAGCTGTGTAGGTGGTAAATAGAAAGGGAGACAGCACAGTTCCTTGAGAAGCCCCCGTGTTGCTCGTCAGGAGGTCAGACTCAGAACTCTGCAGCCTCACAAACTGTGGTCGACCTGTCAGGTAGTCCTCAATCCATGAGACAAGGGGAGCCTCCACCTACATCTTCTCTAATTTAGCACTCAACAGTCTCGGCTGGATGGTGTTGAATGCAGAAGAGAAGTCGAAGAACATGACCCGTACTGTGGTGTTCAGTCTGTCCAGGGAAGAGTAAGCCCTCTGCAGCAGGTATATTATTGCATCATCTACTGCCACCTTGGGCTGATATGCAAACTGCAGTGGGTCTTGGTATGGGCTCACCAGGGGTCTGAGGTGTGACAGCACCAGCCGCTCCATGACCTTCATAACATGAGAGGTCAGTGCAATAGGCCTGTAGTCATTCGGTGCCACAGGGTGGTTCTTCTTTGGCACCGGGACCAGGCAGGATGTTTTCCACAGCACTGGAATCCTCTGCAGGTGAAGACTCTGATTGAACAGGTGCTGCAGTACTCCACACAGCTGGCTGGAGCAATTCCTCAGCACCCGTGGGCTGATGCCATCAGGTCCAGCAGCCTTTCCCTGGTTGAGCCTCTCCAACTGTCTCCTCACCTGGCTGGATGAGATAGTTAGTCCTATCTGGGGGGAGGGGGAGATGGTTGGGTCTGTTTGGAGAGGGGAGGGGGAGGAAGATGGTGGGGGCGTTAGGGGCCCTGGGAGGTGTGAAGAAGGCCACTAATCACTCAGAGGAGAAGTGGGGGCACAGTTGGGGGAGGGGGAGCTGGAATCAAACCTGTTGAAAAACTGGTTTAACTCATTAGCTTGGTCCACATTCCCTTCAGCTACACATCTTCCTTTCCTCTGGAAACCAGTGATCACTCTCATTCCACTCCACACATCCCTGGTTTGGTTCCTCTCCAGTCTCTCCTCCAGCTTCCTCCTGTAGGCGTCCTTACTCTCCTTCAGACTGTGTTTCAGTTCCTTCTGGACTCTCCTGAGCTCAGTGCGGTCCCCAGCCATGAAGACCCTCTTCTTATCATTCAGAAGGGCCTTCAGATCACTTGTCACCCATGGTTTATTGTTAGGGTAACAGCGCACCTTCTTGGTGGGGATGGAGTTCGTGCAGAATTTGATGTACTCAGAAACACAGTCAGTTAGTCCATCCAGGTCGTCATCATGTGGTTCATACAGAGCAGGCCAGTCAGTGGTTTCCAGAGCATCACGCAGGGCGTCCATGGCACCATCAGACCATTTCCTAACAGTCCTCACAGTGACTGGCTGCTGCTGAACCACAGGTGTGTATGATGGGGAGAGCAGGACAAGATTGTGGTCAGACTTGCCCAGTGGAGGGGGTGCAGTGGAGGTGTATGCATTGGTGACATTAGCATACAGTAAATCCAAAGTCTTATTGTCTCTTGTTGTGCACTGGACATACTGATGGAACGTGGGGTAAGTGGAGGAGAGACAGGCATGGTTAAAGTCCCCTGTGATGAAGATGAAGGCACCGGGATGTTTAGTCTGCAGGTCGGCAGTTACAGAGTGGATGACGTCACAGGCCGTGTCTGCTTTACCGGTTTATTCGGAGGAATATAGACGGTGATGGCGATAATGTTTGTAAACTCCCGTGGCAAATAATATGGACAGGGTCCGACAGCAATAAGTTCCACGTCTGGACTGCACACGCGCTCCTTGATGTGGATATGCTCCGGTTTACACCACCTGTTGTTGACGAGCACGGCGACCCCCCCCCCCCCCTCCTTTCTTCTTACCGGCTGCAGTGGTGTCCCGGTCCACTCGCACTGTGTGGAATCCAGTGATCGTAACATTTGAGTCCGGTATCAGTGTCATGTGAGTCAAAAAGATGGCGCCGCGGATGGCGACCTCGGTACTTCGCTCTCTTGCACTTTGCTTGTTTTTGTGTTTTTTTGGAGCTTTTTGTAACCCCTCACTGATCACTTTCACCAGAGAGGAGCTTCTAAATATCAGAGAGACATCCCCAGATCTTTCTCCCCCAGCTTTCATCAATCCGGAAAGTTTTACGGAGATTTTGGTCGGAGGCGCAGCAGCGCTCTATGGAATTTGCCGGAGACGCCGTCGTGGGAAACGAGCAGGAGCGCTCGTCAAGTTGAGGCAGAGGGGACTTCGAACCTTGCTCCCGTCTATTCACCTGGCCAACGTCCGCTCCCTGGCGAACAAAATAGATGAACTGCTGCTGCTCAACCAAACCAACTCGGACTTTCGTAGATCCGCCGCCTTGTGTTTCACTGAAACCTGGCTCTGTGAGCGCATCCCGGACAGCGCACTTCGGCTGCCGGGCTTCCAACTTTTACGTGCGGACCGTTGCACTGAGCTCTCAGGGAAAACGAAAGGTGGTGGAATCTGCTTCTATATAAACGAAGGTTGGTGTACAGATGTCACAGTGTTAGAAAAGTCGTGCAGCCCTCACCTAGAGACACTTTTCATAAATTGCAAACCTTTTTATTCACCGCGGGAGTTCTCCTCGTTTGTTTTGGTCGGTGTTTACATCCCCCCCCACGCTTGCGTAACACATGCGTTACAACAGCTGGCCGACCAGATATCAGACACTGAGAGAAAACACCCGGACTCCCTTATTATCATTCTCGGGGATTTTAACAGCGCAAACCTCACACGTGAGCTTCCTAAATATAGGCAGCACATCAAATGTCCCACCAGAGACTCAAACACACTGGACCATTGCTACACGGTTCTGAAAGATGCCTACCGCGCTGTCCCCCGTGCAGCACTAGGGCTCTCTGATCACTGTCTGCTTCATCTCATCCCAACCTACAAGCAGAAACTAAAATCTTCTAAGCCTGTGGTTAGGACTGTGAAGAAATGGACAGAGGAGTCAAAGCTGGAGTTACAGGCCTGCTTTGACTGCACTGACTGGAGTGTCTTTGAAGCTGCAGCCACTAACATCAACGAACTTACTGACACTGTGACATCGTACATCAGTTTTTGTGAGGACATGTGTGTGCAGACCAAGACCTTCTGTACATATAACAACAACAAGCCATGGTTTACTCCCAATCTGAGGAAGCTGCGCCAGGCCAAGGAGGAGGCCTACAGGAGTGGGGACCAGGCCCTGTTTAAACAGACTAGGAACAAACTGACCAAGGAGATCAGAGTGGCAAAGAGAAGCTACAGTGAGAGGCTAAAAAACAGCCTCTCAACAAATGACTCTGCATCAGTTTGGAGAGGTCTTAATCACATCACCAACTACAGGAGACCATCCCCCCACCCTGCAGAAGATCCCAGACTGGCTGAGGAACTTAACACCTTCTACTGCAGGTTTGATAAGGACTTTCTCACACCTCACGGCCACACAAAGAACCCACCTGCAACACCTCCCCCACTGCCCCAGCCCCCCCCCCCCGCCTGCCCTGACGATCCGTGAAGAGGATGTGTGTCGGCTCCTTCAGAGACAAAAGACCAGGAAGGCTCCAGGACCTGATGGAGTGTCCCCCTCCTGCCTGAGAGTCTGTGCTGAGCAGCTGATGCCCATCTTCACCCGGATCTTCAACCAATCCCTGGAGCTGTGTGAAGTGCCCTCCTGCCTCAAACGCTCCACCATCATCCCAGTGCCCAAGAAGCCCATTATCACTGGACTTAATGACTACAGACCCGTCGCCCTGACGTCTGTGGTCATGAAAACTTTCGAGAGACTAGTGTTGAACCACCTGAGGGACATAGCTGGCCCCCTGCTGGACCCCCTGCAGTTTGCCTATCGGGCAAACAGGTCGGCGGATGATGCAGTCAACATGGGACTGCAACACATCCTGCACCACCTCGACTCCCCAGGGACATATGCAAGGATCCTGTTCGTGGACTTCAGTTCGGCGTTTAACACCATCATCCCTGAACTCCTCCATCAGAAGCTCTCCCAGCTCACAGTGCCTGCCTCCACCTGTCAGTGGATCACCAGCTTCCTGACGGAGAGGCAGCAGCAGGTGAGACTTGGGAGAATCACATCCAAGACCCGGTCCATCAGCACTGGTGCCCCCCAGGGGTGTGTCCTCTCCCCACTGCTCTTCTCCCTCTACACCAATGACTGCACCTCAAGTGATCCATCTGTGGAAATTCTGAAGTTCGCAGACGACACCACTGTCATTGGTCTGATCCAGGACGGCGACGAGTCTGCTTACAGACAGGAGGTGAAACAGCTGGTCCTGTGGTGTAGTCAGAACCACCTGGAGCTGAACCTGCTCAAAACAGTGGAGATGACAGTGGACTTCAGGAGAAACCCCCCCACTCCCCTCCCCCCCCACAATCCTTCAGGTTTCTGGGTACCACCATCTCCCGGGACCTGAAGTGGACCCTCCAAATTGACTGTTTAAGGAAGAAGGCTCAGCAGAGGTTATACTTCCTATGTCAGCTCAGGAAGTTTAACCTGCCTAAGGAGCTGCTGATCATTTTTTACAGCGCCATCATCCAGTCTGTCCTCTGCACTTCCATCACCGTCTGGTTTGGATCAGCCACCAAACGGGATAAGACTGGACTGCAACAGACAATCCGGGCTGCAGAGAGGATTATCGGCACCGACCTACCCTCCATACAAGACCTATACCAGGTCAGAGTTAGGAACCGTGCTAAAAACACCTCTGCAGACCCCTCACATCCTGGTCACAAACTGTTTAAACTCCTCCCCTCCGCCAGGCGCTTCAGAACATTGCTCGCCAAAACCAGCCGATACAAGGACAGTTTCTTTCCCCAGGCTGTGGCTCTGATGAACATGTGACTGTTTCTTTCCCCACTACCTCCTTCAGCATATTTGCACATTTTTCCACTACCTCATTTCACCGTGTCTTTATGTTTTTATTTTTTTTTTTGTTTTGTTTTTTGTTTTGTTTTGTTTTTTTGCACTATAACCTGCACTATTTCTGTCAATAGCCTGGATATATATTTATATATATGTAAATAGTTATATAGTTATCTTTAGTTTCTGGAACAAATTGCACTACCCACATTTTTTTTGTTTTTTGTTTTTTTTTTTTTTTGTTTTTTTTTTTTTGCACCATTAGTGTTCCGTCGGTTGTGTGTTGTTGTTGTTGTTGTCTCTGTTGTTGTACCGCAGGAGAGGAAGAAAAACCGGAGTCAAATTCCTTGTTTGTATGTACAAACTTGTATGTACAAACTTGGCCAATAAACCTGATTCTGATGAGGCAGCTCTGCTGCCTCTGGGGTTGCTTGCTGTCTTCCTGTGTGTGTGTGTGTATGTGTGGGTGTGTGGATTCCAGGACGGCTCCTCCCTCATTCTCATCAAGGTGATTCCGTTCACCTGTGGGCAATCTACCTTCCCAGCAAGCGTATAAGAGGCTCGGCTTGTCTGTCAACCCTCGCCAGATCGTTCCGTCATCTCACGTGGTGACTAGTACTCTGTGCTCCTAGCTATTAGTTCTCAAATTGCCTTAACTTGTTTCGCTCTTGGATTGTTATTACCTGACTCCTTCTAATCACCGTGCTCTCCTCTCCTGCAGACTCCTCCGGTTTCCCCCCATCCAGCGTCACCACCACTCCGTTTCATCCATCTCTGCCTCGCCGTCCCGGAATCCCTCCTGTCCTCAGCCTTCCCCCTCTTTTGTTTGATTTAGTTGGAACTGTCAGAATAAACTGTCCCTTTTCTTTGCTGCTAAATCTCTCTTTGTCTGCTTTTGGGTCCAGACCTAGACAACTTAACTAACCCTAACAATCAGTCCGTGCTAGCTTCCTCTGATTAATGACCTTCTTTTTCAGAGGGGCAACAGAGTTAAGAGTTGAATGTAATGAAGCAGCAGTACTATCAACTAGATAGTCTATATCTGCTGGAGTAAAGTTTAGGCCATTGCCCTCTGTAAAACTGGCATAAGGCAACGGAGATAATAAAGATGGAATAACTTCCTTATATTTGGTAACAGCATTATCAGACAAATATCTAGAGACAAATATCTTTTAGGCCAAGAGGCCTAAAAGAACAAAAGCACTCAGGTAGCGCAATTGATAGCTTTTATTCTACAAGATAAAAAAAAAGAAATGGCCTAAATAGCACCAACCAACCACTATAATAAAAACTTAAAACAAAGGTAGAGCCCTTACTGTGGGGAGATCCTATCGCGTTCAGCTAATACTTGGACCATATGCTCACCAGGTGCCCACTAGGAGATAATTAAATCACTGCAAGGTTTTAAGCACTACACTACACAAGAAAATTCAAACATGCCGATGTGACCACCACCATTTATAT
This sequence comes from Toxotes jaculatrix, assembly GCF_017976425.1. Lineage (NCBI taxonomy): Eukaryota > Metazoa > Chordata > Actinopteri > Toxotidae > Toxotes > Toxotes jaculatrix. Next base: position 29,635,688 of record NC_054401.1, read on the forward strand.
CACCACACAGCATGCAAAAATGTGTACCTAGCGAAACTACCCCCCACAGACTGGCCCTCTACCTAAAAATAAAAACAATGTAAAATCAGTTGGTTCTGCTAAAACAAACAAATAAAATGAATAAGACAAGGCTTATAGAGAGAATAAAAACAACAGGTGAAGCAGAGACATTCGATGAGTAAAAGAACCACTCAGGCAAAGCAGCAGTCTGGATCTGGGCCTGTAAAGGTGACAAGCACTATTAAAAAATGTATGTTCATACATATATAGGACATAGCCCCACTACACTACCTTTAAATAAGTTACATACTTAAGGATGTGGTGGGGGGGGGGGGGGGGGGGGGGGCTACTATGGAATCCCCTGGCTCTGTCTGGTTCTGTGGTCAAAGCTTAACCAGGTGCACTCCTCAGTCTTCCTGTCAGATGCAAACACATATTACTAAGGAGCACAAGGAAACAGCCAAGTTTAATTTAGCCACAGCCTACCTCTTGAGCATCCACAGCCTACAAGCTCACAGGACTACAATGATCTGCACACACACCAAAGCACAGCTAGCAGGAGGCCTCAGACAAAGGAAGTGCTGCACTCTCACCTGGCTTTTTAAAGGTAGGCATATCTATCCCCACCCACTCCTGGGTGGAGTTACAAACCTGAACTGGGGCTCTAGGCCTAACTCAACCCTCACAATTGTAAATTCAAATGTCACTAAAGAATGATCAGATAAAACAGGGTTCTGAGGGAATACTGTCAAATATTCAGCTTCTGTGCCATAAGTCAGTACAAGATCGAAGTTGTGATTAAAACAGTGAGTTGGTTTGTTAACATTTTGTAAAAAGCCAATTGAGTCTAATACTGAATAGAATGCAATCTTAAGGCTGTCATTGTGGGTATCAACATGAATAATAAAGTCCCCCACTATAATTGCTTTATCCGTACTAAGCACTAAATCAGATAAAAATTCATTGAATTCAGACAAAAACTCTGAGTAAGCAGCAGGTGGACGATACACCACAGCAAATAGGACTGGTTTTTCTGTCTTCCAATTTGGATGCGAGAGGGGAAATAGGATAGCCCCTAGGTCTCTTAGGGGAAACAGTCCTTATGTCCCCTAGGGGAAATAGGATAGCCGCAGTTCGACAACGAAAACGAGTCAGAGCAGTGAACAATGAAAATTATTTTAATCCTATTCGCTCTCACATCACAGAGGGATTACAACAATGTGGGGGAGGATGAGTAAAATGAGGTTGTGCCAAATAAATGAAACCAACAAAACAAAACCAGGCCTAACTACCCCATCTCTAAAAAGCAAATCCAAACAAAAGGGCTAACTAGCTTCTCTAAATAAAACGTGATTTAACCAAAACCAATACAGGGGGTTGCACCAACCACTAACGTGATGTGTTTAACAAAGGAAACTAGGTGTGTGAAATAATGTAGAGGGTACCCCAACTCACCTAATGATCTCAACTTCCCTCCACATACCTCTTTATAACAAACATTAAAACAAAGTTTCCTGCTTTGGCATACAGACAGCAAGGAGAAAAGAAAGAGTGATACTCTGCGAGCCTGGTCCTTTTATTCTAGGGTCCTGGATGAAGGCAGCCAATCACAGGTGGACACTAATCGCTTAGGCGGCACCTAGAGAGCAAACAGGGGAGGAGAGAAAAACCAGGAGGGGAGAGAAGGAAAACCAGGAAAGAAAAGAACACACACAAACAATCTAGCCTGGCACGTAACATGCACCATACCAGTTTCCTCAAAAGTAGTGTTTAAGAATTTTGAAATATGTTTTTTACTCCTGTTTTGACTAGTTGTGTCTAACTTGTGGTTGAGTATTACATTGAAGTCCCCTCCACAGATACATATCCCCTCAGTTTCCATAGAAATAATATTGAACAAGGTTTTGAAGAAGGATTTCTCACTGTTTGGAGATGCGTAAACATTTACAAGTGTTAAAATATTATTTTCAACTCTGCCCTTTACTATTATATATCTTCCTTCATCTTTTACTTCCTTATATATTTCAAATTTTACTGAATTTGCAATTAATATTGTTACGCCTCTTTTGTGGCTTTGAGTATGAGAACTGTAATAGAGATTTCTGTACTCAAACTTCTTCAATTTCTCATGTTCCTGTAAGAAGATAATGTTCACATTTTCTTTCTTCAGTCACGCCATTACCTTATCCCTTTTGATTGGTTTCCCCAAACCATTCACATTGACATCAATTTAAGTTCATGATGTTGCATCACTTGCTAGAGTATAACAGACACATTTTTTACTCCTTATCCCCCCAAAGTAAAACATAACATGGAACAAGAAATTTGCATCAACAAACAGTTATATTGAGACACTGAACAAATATTGAAACCAGTAAAACATCAAACATAACCAGGTTTGACTTCCAAAACGAGGAATACTTAGTTCCCTCTAGGATCCCAGTCCCTTTCAATGAGGGGGAAATCCTCACTCTCAGTGGGGGCCCCTCCCAGCACAAGTGAGCAAATCCTTGTGAGTTTCACTCATCTTAGTGCTAGTACTGCTGGCTCTCGATTAGTAGGGTTTATGAAATCAAATATTTAGAGATTTGTTGTAAGAAAAAAAAATGCTAGTATATGAAATATGATCCTGTTTGTATATATGTCCTTTATCTTCCGCCCTTTACTCTCTGACCTACATTAGTCTAACTACTGTATAAAGCAGACTGGTTGTGCATTTAGGTACCTGCTCATGTAAATGCCCATTCCATCCGTACCTGGAAAGGGGATGTTTAATGGAAAGATGAGCAGATGCGCTCTTTTCTCTGCTCACAACTCTAGAAGTTTTTTTAATACAAGCTTTCGTACAACACAACACAGCAATACAAATATATCAAACATAAAACCCCGTGCTACATCGCGACTAGCGTAGCGGTTAGCATCGCGATTAGCATCTCTACAAACTTCCACTCAACAGCAAACACGACTATTCACTCACAAAAACACTTTCACAACCAATACTACACATTAACAGAACACATTCATTCGTCAGTGAGTCCTTGTTTACCATCCGTACCTGGAAAGGGGATGTTTAATGAAAAGATGAGCAGACGCGCTCTTTCCTCTGCTCACAACTCTAGAAGTTTAAGAGAGGGACCGATGCGCCCGCTCACCAAGCTCTGCAGCTCTAGACTCCCCCTGCTGGAGACCCCCGACTACTACTACTACTTGCTTATGTGGAAGTTATTTTAACTAAAGAAGTAAAGAAATAAAGAAAACATACTACTGTGCTTCAACATACTAGAGCTGACATAACAGAATCTAATCTAACAGAACTAACAACAAATCAGAATATGAACCTAAAACTGAACCTCACTATTTTATCCTTCACACTCACAGGATAATTTTTAGTCTAATTCCTGCAGCCGCTCGCGAGCTTGTCTTGCTGTTCCCTTATCTCCGGGCCGAGTGACGCATTGCCATGGTGACGCATTTCCCAGATGTTGAATTGGCACCATAGTGTCAGCCTCGGGTATCACCTCGGGTTCATTCACCTCGTAGCCCCGTCGCTGCAGCTCGCGTACGGCCTCACCCACATTGTTGTAGATCAGTGGACCGGATTCCCAGTGGATCCGTATCTTTTTGAACGGTGTCTGAAAGCGGATGCCGTTTTCTTTCAGGGCACGTTTTACATCTTTGTATGCTCAATGTTGCTGAACCACTGCTGCCATATAATCATGGTCAAAGGCCAAAGGTTTATCATCCAGCTGGATCTTCTTTTGCCAAGCGTTTTTGAGCACTGTTTCTTTAGTTTTGTACTGGAGAAAGCTGGCAATAATGGAGCGTGGCGGTGCGTTGGCCTCAGGTCTGGGTCCCAGCGAATGGTGAGCCCGTTGGATCTGGCAAGGTGTTTCCTCATTGAGTAAACCTTTGTCTCGGAGCAGCTTCTCGACAAACTGCACAACCGAGCTGCCCTCCGCTCCCTCTGGGACTCCATATATACGCAGATTATTTCTTCTTGTCTGTGATTCCAAATCATTTACCTTATCAACCAGTTTTTTCTGTTCTTTTAGTGCTCGCTGCAGTACACTATTCGCTTTAGCAGACCACGTCTCCAGGTCTTCTATTCGAGATTCCGCCTCCTCCAGTTGTTTCTTCTGTTCCTGATTTGCTAGCTTAGCCGCAGCTAGCTGCTGATTAATCTCCTGTTTAAATTCGCAGAGCTCTGTTTTCATGTCTCATTTAAATTCCTCTTTGAATAAGAGGAGGTCAGACTTCATCTCAGTTCTCCAGTTGCTAATCTGGTCGCTGATGTTTTTCAGTCCAACATGTAGCACTTCAGTCGCCATTCCCTCTTCTCCATGTTCTGTAGCCGTGCTAGCTTGAGCACCGTCTTGTATTGGTTCCATCGGGTTTTGTACTTCTTGCATCTTCTTATTTTTCCTCTTGCCCCCCCCCCCCAACTCATACTGCAGGTACCTCTGGCTCCGGAGCTGCATGTCCTATGGTCCTGGCTCCACCCACCTGCTGCTGTTTATTGTTTAAAATGATCTATTTCTAACATGTTTAATGTTCCGTTCTGCTACAGATAAATATTTGATTAATATTCTTTGCAAACTGTAATGTAAATAATTACCAGTCATGACAGCTTTTTGCCTCCGTGCTCTGTTTCATAATTCTAATCTGCTGAGCACACATTATCCAATAACTGTTCACTAACTGTAATGTAAATACTGACCCACATTGTCTGTATTATGCTGCATGTCTTTCTCCCCCTCTCCTCCATTCCTAGCTGTCCTATCTTCCTCCTTTTCCTCCTTTCACCCAGCCCGGCCATCGGCAGGAGGGTCCCCCATCTGAGCCAGGTTCTGCTCAAGGTTTCTTCCTGTTAAAAGGGAGTTTTCCTTGCCACTGTCGCCTTAAGTGCTTGCTCTGGGGTCAGGCTTTGGGTCTCTGTAAAGCGCTTTGAGACAATTTTGATTGTGGAAGGCGCTATATAAATAAAATTGAATTGAATTGAATTGAATTGAATACAGTAGTAAGAGCTGACTTTAAGTATAATTTTAATCGAGTTTAGAGGGGTTAAACAACCCTACCATCGGGAGCACTCAAATTAGCCAGCCATGTTGCTACACAGCTTACCGGAAGTCCCCAATAAGCTTTAGGTTTGATACAAGATCCAGTTCCTCCATGCTTTTCAATTCTTTCATAACATTACAACATCCACTGAGGTAAAGTGCATAGGCATGTAATGCATGTCCATCATCAGATTTAATAGTGTTCCAGTTGGTTTCATATGAAAACAGCTCCTCACCAGTTCCCTGGGTTGACCACTAGTGTATTGCTCGAGGTAGTAAAGTCTGTCTTCATCATTACTGGTTTTATTTTCAATACCATGTTTAAATGCTCGTATAAATGCCTGATAGCTCAAAAGGTCACCATCAAATACTGGGACTTGTCTGGAGGGGAGGGAGGACTCTGTGCTGCAACATCAGTAGATCTGCAATATCATTTTGTTTCTGTAAGATATTGTCTTGAACATTTAGATTTAGATTTTTCAGATGCATTGGAGACACTATCTTGAGGTGCTACAAGCATCTGAGGGTCTGTTGTAGAAGTTTTCCATGAATCCACTTCCTGCAGGAATTTGTCAAATATTTCCATTTTGGGCTCATACCAATCTATTGTTTCATTTTTTTTAATTTCAGCAGGCAAAAGTGCTTGGACATTAGCATGAACTTCATGAAGTCTTTAATGGCCACATTAAATTGTTCCACGCCATTCAAAATCCTCACGGCATCTCCACCTTCAGCAATCGGCGCTCTCACTTCATTCATTTTGTGCGTGTGCATGCCCAGCCTTTCTCTGCGCCATGCACTAAGTGTCTTTAATTCATTGTCCATTTTTACACAGTCGTCTTCAGCAGTCATTCTGTATGTTCATAATTACAGTTCAAAACTCATCTTCAATTCATTTAATTTTTCACAAACGCTTTTATCCAGATATTTACACACATTTTTTTCCGGATCTATATGTTTCCCATTCACTCTTCTTAATAAACTCACCCCACAGTTGATTTTATGGGGATTAATTTGCCAACCTTTAAATCAGCCTTGCTTCTGTTTCTTTTGTTTACTCACTGGCCTTCACAGCTGGCTCCTCGCGTCCTGCTGATTGCTCTCTTGAGGCGTCCCAGGCGTGCGGTCTTTCCAGTCTTTCATTCATAAAATCCATTCATAAATTCTTGTAATTCATTAATAGTTATTCCATAGGTCCAGTCTTGAGTTCAGCGGATCCAAGGTCTTTTGACTATGTTATGGCATTCCTATTGTTTTAACTCTGTGCCATCATAACAGGGCTCTGCTGGCTTGACTCCTGGGCCTGGACCCTGATAAGCGGCAGATGATGACATGACATGACAGTTCATCTACAACAAAAAATTCTTATTAAAGTGAGGTCAAAAGACCGTCTCGATACCCTGTTTCCTAAAAGGCTCTGAACAAAAGAAAAGGTACCTGCCTCCCTCTTTCCACAGGTGATCAAATTAAAACGACTGATGTCACTACACTGATGTTTACTTAATTTCTTTAATATAAATAGATGACATAAATATACATTACAAAACATAAAAATGGCTCTAACATATTCAGAAGTTTAAGGTCCACAGGGCTGTAGCCAACCTCCCTGGACGTGGCCGCAAGAGGAAAATTAATGACAGATTGAAGAGACGGATAATTCGGATGGTACTAAAGAGCCCAGAACAACTTCCAAAGACATTAAAGGTGAACTCGAAGGTCAAGGTACATCAGTGTCAGATCGCACCATCCGTCGCTGTTTGAGTCAAAGTAGACTTCATGGGAGACGATCAAGGAGGACACCACTGCTGAAAGCACATCGTCAAACAGTGAGACTGGAATTTGCCACAATGCATATTGACAAACCACAAAGCTTCTGGGAGAATGTCCTTTGGACAGATGAGACAAAACTGGAGCTTTTTGGCAAGGCACATCAGCTCTATGTTCACAGATGCAAAAATGAAGCATACCAAGAAAAGAACACTACACTGTCCCTACTGTGAAAAATGGAGGAGGTGTCTTGAATCTGTGCAGGGTACAATGAAATCTCAAGAATATCAAGGCATTCTGGAGCAAAATGTGTTGCCTAGTGTCAGAATGCTTGGTCTCAGTCGCAGGTCATGGGTCTTCCAACAGGACAATGACCCAAAACACATAGCTAAAAACACCCAAGAATGACTAAGAGCAAAACATTCGACTGTTCTGAAGTGGCCTTCTATGAGCCCTGATCTATATCCTATTGAACATTTGTGGTAGGAGCTGAAACATGTCGTCTGGAGAAGGCACCCTTCAAACCTGAGACAATTGGAGCAATTTGCTCATGAAGAATGGGCCAAAATACCTGTTGACACGTGCAGAGGTCTCACCTTGACAGTTACAGAAGTCGTTTGATTGCAGTGATTGCCTCAAAAGGTTGTGCAACAAAATATTAAGTTAAGGGTACCATCATTTTTGTCCAGGCCTTCTTTCATTAGTTTGTTTTTAAAATTATTATGTTGAACAACAACTCAAAAGCAATGTCTGCATTACATTGGTTCATTTTCAGTAATTTTTTATTTATTATTACTTTTGTCAGTTTCAAGTTATTTCAGTGACCATTGTGGGTTTTTCTTTCATTAAAAGAAGGGTACCAACAATTTTGTCCACGTGTGTGTTACTGGTGTTGGGGGAAAAAAACACAGCACAACATGAAATCACTATGTATTCTCCTCTGGGAATATGAAGGAATGTTTTTCAAGTAATTTTGCAAACGCTATCAGATAAATATTAACACAAAGAACAGATTTTAACAAGGCATACCTATTAAACTGCAAACTGTCAACACTACAGGTGCTTCATGTTGCACATCTACCAACACATAGTGCAACAAATCCAGTCTGAGGATTTCTTTGTCAGTATAGCTGTTCTGCCCTCTAGTTCATGTTATGATAGAAGTTGTTTATTATAAATTCTCAGGGCAAATATTTAGAATAGTAGTTAATGTTTTTTTTCAATGGATGATGTTTTTACATGTACTTAAATTTCGGACGTTATACGAAATGCATTATGAGATACAAGAGATCTCTGCGCTCGGAACGTTAAAACATCGATGTGTGTATTCCGGTGTCCTATATTCTTTTTTTGCCGACAGAAAGCATGGCTGTAAGTCTGTTTATTATTGAATGTGTGTGAACGTGATAAAGTAGAGTCCAGTGACTTTTCTCTGTATATGTACATGTTAAAACGGAGTGCGAATTAGCGGCTAACGACTAGCCATTCACGGGCATTGTAATGCTAATTTTCTAGCTTTATATGTAAATGTATGTTAACGTAGTGCTATGGTTAGCGCTAGCTAAGCTTCATTGCAATGTTATGCTGAAGCTTTCTTTGTTTCTTTTCAGTTTCACTCACAATTTTCACGTGATGTATTTGAAGATTGTTAATAAAGGAGCAGGACGCTCAACTCCTGGCTTGTGGAAATCGAGTTTGGCTGGCTGTTTGACTTCGTAAACATACCAGAAGTATAACACACGGAGTGAGAACAGTACACACCTCAAAAGTGTTTTTCAGTTTTTTTGGGTAGCTGAGATTGACTACATATATCACCCCCAAGGCACAGGCTCTGGGGATATCCAGGTCCAGGACTTCTGTTCCCTCAATAATGATCCTTGCTCTGGTTGGATCAGTTGTTGTGATACCTCTGGATATGACAGTCTTCATCACATCATCGAAGAAATCTCCACCATCCTGGAATAAGTGGGTTAGAATTGATATCAGTGTTTTTGTCATCATAATTAAAAACAAGAGTAATACAAACAGGGTTCCTACGCAAGTATGGAAAAGTATGGAATTTGATTTTATAAATTTCCAGGTTTGGAAAAGAATGGAAAATGGAAACTATTGTTTGGAAAAATATTCATGTTTCCAAGACTATTACCACTGTTCTATTTTCTAAAACATAAAATTATGAATATCTGAAAAAAGAAATGGATTGATCTGTTTTTAAGGCCCTTAGCAGCGCAGCTAAAATGTTTGTGTGAGAGCACACAGTAGGCTATGCGTCATAGACGCATATGCGTTCATATGATAGATCCATGGCTACGCGTCCCAGAAAACATTTGGGCAGATTGACAAGTTGAATGCCCAGCCCTCTACTCTTATCCTCCTCCAACCCATTGGCCCGCCCAGGTGTCATCAAGTTTCACTGCTGCTTCCACAGACGGGTGATGTCCACACCGTGAGCGAGCTATTCAAAATGCCTGTTTATGATCGTTGACAGAACTCGTTATGGGTAAATAAATATCCTCCTCTGTTTCTCAGAGATATACCATCATGGTATGGATAGCAAACTTTCTCCTTCCTTCCACAGACTCATTCTGTGAAGAAGCAAAAAAGTGAGAATTTTTCCCTGTGAGGATGTTTTCTTTTTTGTTTTGTTTTGCTGGGAAAACAGGATGAGGTTTACAAGACTGTATTAATTACAATATTACCCTTCATTTGACATTTTCATAACATTACAAAACTCCAGGTAAAAAAAAAAATCCTTAAATCTGTATTGTGTTAAATTTGCTAATCAATTACATTATTAAATTAGTACATTTAATTTTAAGAAGACTTTTAAATTTAATTTTATTACATTTATTTTGCTTATCTTGCCCCTTCTCTGTTTTTCTTTTATTCATTTGTTTTATGCTTTAGTATTTATAGTTTTTTTAATTGATTTTTTTCTAAGTAGTAAACAACATCTGATGTATTAGTGTAGCGGTTTGAAAAACAGTTGCTGTTTAATAAATCCAGCAAACAATGAACACTGTTAGAATTCATTTGAAGTTGTAATTATGGCCACCTGTCACATTTTTCCAAAATACCAATATTCACTCTTCGGTGACAGTGACCCAGCACACCACCCATAACCCAGATAATGTATAACTCAAAGACAACTAACCAAACACCATGTACCAGAAACAAAAACTAAGATTTCCAATTTGAAATTAATGTTATATTCATTCATACCTCAAGCAACATGTTTCTTAGGCGCTGAATCTTGATTTTTGCTGCCCCTCCTCTTCATCGTCTTTTCTTCTCAACTACTGAGATATGTTTATACTATTTATACTGTTGTGTATCGTTGATGGAACTGTGTGTTTATACTGTTTATGTTTATACTGTCTTTAATTATTTATCTTACTACTTTACTGTAACACTGTGGGCCTAGGAAGCACTGCAATTTCAAAACCTGTGTATGACCTGTACATGGTTTTGACAATAAAGTTGACTTTGACTTTTGACTTTGATGACACCAAGGATATTATTTTCGAGGTGTACTGATCCAGTTTTGCCATGAACGTTGTCTCCAGGCTTACAGTAGTGATCCTTATGAATTCATTTATCTATATAAAAAATAAGGCACAAATAAAAAAAGGCACAGTTTGTGAATGTAAAAAAACAGTACCATAGTACACACTGTGAATCATTTTATGAAAAAATATAATTAACTGAGTTGCATCATAGGTCACTGACTTGTTCTTGATCAAGGCATTTAGGCACAGTGCTAACTCCGAAGGTACAATATCCTCAAAGAGATCATGTAGCAAATCCAGTGGGTAGCCAGATAGAACATTAAAATGTTTTAGTTTTTCAGTTAGCGGGCACTGTCTTTGTACTCCATACCAATGAGACTCTCTTTTATCTCCCTGAGCAATCTGAACATGCTGTCTGTGCTCCTGTATCATCCTAGGACAAAATGTTCCAATTCTGACTTCACATACTTGAAACTGGGATCTTTCTCCTAGACAGAACCTGAAGACGTGTCCCTGAGAAGCTCTCCACAAATCCTCCAATGCACTGCAAAAACTCAAAATCTTGCCAAGTATATTTTTCTGATTTCTAGTCAAAATATCTCATCACACTTAATATAAGACAAAATCACCTAAAGAGAGAGATTTAAGCGAGATAAAGGAGCTTGTTTTTTGACAGTGCATCTTGAATATCTTATTAAGTGAAACTGTCTTGAAAACATCTTGTCTTGAGTCATATCTCAGATGAAACAAGTTTTTTTTACATGTCATAAGGTTTTTAAGCTGCTGTATTATTTGTAAAAGATGAATCGTCTTGTTTTAAGAAATAGACTCAACTTGAACTGAGACAACAGATCTGCTTCATTGAAAACTGCAGGTCAACATGCACAACAACTCAAATGCACAGTTCAGTGTGGCTATTTTTCTTACATTTCCATCAAACTATGTCCATATATCTAACAAAGAAAGGCAAAAGCTGGAATTGTTTTCTTCTCTGTTCTGTTGTACTCTAGACATACTGCACCACATTATTACAAAAGTAATAAGTAAAAATAAATGCTGTCATCAATTACAGTGTTTGTCAGTGCTTAAAAAAAAAAAAAAAAAAAATCAGCCCAAATTCCCACGCTCAATACAGACTCAAGAATGATGTTTGATGATGTCTTTGAGATCATACTTCAGTGGAATGTACTTGCTATTATTGAAGTTTACATAGTAGTATGGTGTATGATCAACAAGCTTTTCAGCATCCATGAAAATATTGGCTTGAGCTAGATCAGGAACTTCTACCTCGTAAGCTAAATAATGATCATTCCACCCAACTGTAGAGAGAGGTTGGCATTCGAAACGATACACTGACGCATTTAAAATATAAATGTTTTTCACAAGTGCAAACTCTGGAGTATCGTTGATGACATTAGAAATAACCAAAGATTTTCCACATGTATGCTTATTTCCATGCTGTATAATCCACTGTACCGAAACTATATGTTCAATGTGCTCTATTCCTAAGAAGGCTTTAATCTTTCCTTCTACATAGTGAACATTTTTCACCTCAGAGGTTGGGCCCATGTCAACGTCACTTGAACAAATTGGATGTTTCTCATGCACATTCTGACAACATTCATAAAGTTGGTTGTGCTTCACAAGACTTACAGATGTTTTTAAAACTACTTTTCAAAGCCCACTGCTTAAAAAAGCAATGCTCTGACTCAAAGCGCATACACATATGCCTCACCGTAGGACCAAGTGCCTTAATCTGAGAAGGAAGATGCAGCAAGTAATGCTGTTTAGGTATAATATTTGCATCTGGAAACAGTTGTTTGAAATGTTTAAATGTTGCCCTATTAAAAGCTTCAGCCTTGAAAGAGTTGAAAGAGCAATAATAGGTGAAAATAGAATTTTCTCTATCAACTTAAGTAGCATTTGTGTGTAATCATTTGCATTTGCATCAGTTGCATTCGCAGTGCCTGCATTTACTGTAGGCAAATCCCACTCCTATCTTAAATCCAGCCACTTCATGCTGAGCTAGAGTGTCTCCGCACACAGACATAAGTGCCCCATAAATTGTCCTCTTACCATTTGCAGTGACAACCTGGACACCATCACTCAGCTCAGTTAAGTCACGGTTAATCCTCTCAAGTATCTCATCAATACCACAATGGGAAAGATCTTTTGATTTCATCATGGCAAGCAGACAAATGGCAGCAAGTCTTGATCTGTATTTAGGGTTGATGTTACCTAAGGTGTAATAAATCAAAATTTGTTTTTGTTTGCCCGAGATCCAAGAGGATTGCATATCTCAATTTCATCTGTATATAAAATCAACTGCAATGCTGTGGGAAATTTCACTACCTTCACTATCTCTGGTTCAACTGGTTCTAACAGTTCTTTGATGGTCTTATCCTGCAAATTGGTGGAAGCAATTTGACAGAAAGGGTCAACAAACTGGTCAAATATTCCCATTGCATCACTCTTTAGTTGATCCAGATCCCCAGAATGATTCTCAATCATTTGCTTTTTTAGGTGTGCCAGTAATGCGGCCTGATATTGCTGGACTCCACTCACCATTTGGTTAACAGCTCTCTGGGGAGTAGAAAACAAAAAAAAATACTACATTATAAAATTCATATAAAACTGCAGTCAACATGCAAATTCACAGACCCTTTTTTTAAAAAGTAACCCTTCAATTATATACTGTTAGTGACATACAATGATCAAAATAGGCTATTTCCAGCAAAACCATCATGAAATAATACTGCCTTCTGCAGCTTTAAGACAATGTTTACACTTGGTCTTAAAATGCGTTATGAGCAATAGTGCTAAATAAAAGTGTAAGTGTTGGGTGAATTATGTTGTCTCTATTCTTACCTCATGCTCAACAAATATAGTGGATGGGCAGATTTTGTAGGCATAAATTACCTGTGTCAGTCGATGGGTTTCTCTGGCTTGAAGAAGAAATGCAGTTGCATGTTTAGTAAGGTCATCATTCATGCGACCCTCTTCATCTTCTTGAAATCCACTCTGATAGAGATTAACAACAAACATATCTATTAAAACAGTGAAAAGTTTGGCATTTGTAGGTAGCACCACCCGACAATCTGACAACTACCTGGGTAAGCTAGCTAGCTAGATTTCTTCCCATAAAAAGGTACGAGATGGGTATATTTTTACTGACTGGTGTCTTTATTTTGCGAATGTAAAATAACAACAAAATCAAATAAATAAATAAGCAAATAATAAAAAAACAAAACAGTACTACAAAAAAACAATTACTTTGACAGCATAAGAAAAAATTTGGACTTCATGAGTATTAAGATTGACTTGCATACTAAATTATATCCCTTAACTGTAATAAATTCACATTACTAAAGGCCTTTGAACTGAACTTGTATTCCAATAAGCTATAAGGAGACAACTTCCTGTCACAAACTGTCATGACGACATGTCTCACCTGCCAGTTATAACTTTTTGAATATGTTAATAATACACATATTACAGCCTCTATGCTTGATTCAAACTGTTGAATGATAACCTGGAATTTTTTTAGTGTCTTGTTTATATGACTAACATTAACGTTACTGATTTTTTAAATGAAATCTGGTAACTGAATTACATAATAATTAAACTAAACAAATTAAACTAATAACCAAATAAGTGAATCAATTTACCAATTACTGCATATAAAATTAAGCAGTTGTCAGAAAAGTAACTTTTCTGTTACTCCAAAATATTTGCTTTAATTTTCTTATTAATGTGCAGATACACTGCTATTATTTTATACCTGAATATCTTTTTCTTGACGTTACACATTTTAACACATCATGATTTTATATTTGACATTTTATTTAACTTTGCCTAATGATCCTTTTTTTGAGCCCACCTTGAACACATCATATGTAAACCTCCTTCTGTCAGCTAACTAGCTGCATTTTTAATCAGTGGGACTTGCTACTAAGTTTGAATGCATTTACCAGTGGATGGATGAGTAAAAAATGTCTGACTGGACTGCTGCAGCAGCAGGAGGCAAAGACACAAAGCTGCAGTCCAGTATATCTTGGTATATACACTCCACTACACTTTTCAGCCAAGGTGAGTTTATCAGACTGAGTCTCATATGTTTGCAATCAAATACAGGTTAATTGATGCTTGCTGTGATGTAATGTTTGGTGACATTAGATCATAAGTGGACAATCTGTGGGGCGGTAGGCTGCGTTTGTCAACATAAATGTAACCATTAACTAGCCAATTTAAATCTCAGTAGGCTAGTTGTATTTGAGTTACTGACAAAAGTAGTGGAATTACCGTACGCGTTACTTTCAACACTGCTATTTATCTTAAAATTACAACCTGAGCCTGCCATTGACAAAAACTAACATGTTTATTGGACGTGCTTGGATCAGGCACAGTTGTCCTAAATAAATGTTAGTTAAATTTTTACTTGTGTAGTGACTTACCGCTGGAATGACGATGCTTGAGCCTTCCGCTTGTCACAGCGCTTGCATTAGTTTGGTCATTTGCAGCTGTCCTTTCACCTGCTCCAGGTAAACCATGGCGAGTTGGTCCTTCCTCCTCCGCTGCTTCAACTTGGAGAAGATGATGCACGTGTGTCCGCTTCACGTGATAGTAGAAGGAGTTATACACCCTGTACTCACTTGGACAGCCATCAATCCTGCACACGACGCAAAAGTCAGGGCTGCGACTATGCATGGTGTTAATGTGACTCAAAAGTTGTTTCAGAGTCAATGCCACAAATATGTAGCATATGAAGCAATGCCAAATCATGTTGGAAGCAAAGATGTCACAGGCAAGAGGACGGTAAACTGGTCACAGGTCGGTAGAGCAAGAGTGCAGCAAAAACGTGTTGCTATGGTTACATCCGCCAGTTAGCTGCCACAAATGAGAATGTGGTCGTAAACTAACGTTTTATGGAATCGACTTGGACTTGAACTAGGATTGAGTCTATCGGATTGACGTGTTTCATTGCAAGTAAATTAAAGCACTGTTTCCAGTGCTCATTCTTTGTAGTTTACATCGCACACCATTTGAATGTTATCGATGTTTCAGTGTGTTTTCAGTGTTTATTGTGTATCCTTGCAGCTAAACAGAGACAGCGAGGTGAGCTAACGTTAGCTAACAGCATGGAAGAATTGGATGATGTCGCAGTGTCGATTTTAAGGGGTAATGTATGCAAATATTCTTTATCATATATGAATATACAAACGCAGATGCCTAATAGAAAAATTCATAAACTGTGAAGACTGGTCAACTAATGGTGTTGGTCACTAGGAAAATTCTTAGTTGGTGCAGCTCTAGTTGTCCTAGTAACGTCTATATGACACACAGCAGCAGCCAATGAGGTATCTACATTTCTATACTAAGCTGGTTAGCCCTAGCTACCTAATTTGAATGAAGTGTCTATTAGAAGTGTAACTTCTAATAGTCACATGCAGTTTTCTTTCTAGGGTACTCTTTCATCTTGCTATGTTTGTCTTCCAATATTCATAGCTGCAAACATCACAGAGACAATGATGAGCACCCTGTCTCGTGAAGACTTGCGGGATCTTTTCCCGGGCCCAGAGAACTTTTTACAGAGAAAATCGGTCTGGCATGCTTGTCATGGTGCGCCGGAGGAGGTCAGTTTCTCAGTTAAGTGGCCTAAACTAACCACCTATTTAAACTGGCAGCAGCACATTGAGCTAACAGTAGTGTTTTTGGAACAGACATGGTAGTCTACATGTGCGTTTAATTCAGTTTAGATTAATTGACAGGTGTTCAGTTAGTTGATGTTAGTGACCAGTATGATTGCAATCCTGAGGGCAAAGGGGGATGGAGAATCACACAATTCAATTCAATTCGATTCGATTTTATTTATATAGCGCCTTCAACAATCAAAATTGGCTCAAAGCGCTTTACAGAGACCCAGAGCAAGCACTTAAGGCAACAGTGGCAAGGAAAAACTCCCTTTTAACAGGAAGAAACCTTGAGCAGAACCTGGCTCAGATGGGGGACCCTCCTGCCGATGGCCGGGCTGGGTGAAAGGAGGAAAAGGAGGAAGATGGGACAGCAAGGAATGGAGGAGAGGGGGACAAGGACATGCAGCATAATACAGACAATGGACAATGTTAGTGGGTCAGCATTTACATTACAGTTAGTGAACAGTTATTGGATAATGTGTGCTCAGCAGATTACAGTTATGATAGGAAACAGAGCACAGAGGCAAAAAGCTGTCATGACTGGTAATTATTTACATTACAGTCTGCAAAGAATATTAATCCAATATTTATCTGTAGCAGAATGGAACATTAAACATGCTAGAAATAGATCATTGTAAACAATAAACAGCAGCAGGTGGGTGGAGCCAGGACCACAGAACATGCAGCTCCGGGGCCAAAGATACCTGCAGAAAGGTACAGAGAAAGAGAGACCAGAGAGAACACAGGACTAAGGGACAGAGAGGACACAAAGTTAATGACATGTAATAAAGGCTAATAAATTTGAGAGTGGGTCTGAGGAGAGAAAGAGAAAGAGAAAGAAGAAGAAGTGTGCAGTAGATCATGGGATGTCCCCCAGCAGCCTAGGCCTATAGCAGCATAACTAGGGGATGATTCAGTTGCCTGAGCCAGCCCTACTAAGGGCTATATCCTTAACTGTAATAGTGTCTATAGAGATAATTGTGACTAAGTATAAGTTTAATAAATAACTAGGACTGTAACTACAACTAATTATAAGCTTTGTCAAACAAGAAGGTTTTAAGCTTAGTTTTAAAATTAGGGTGTCTGCTTCCCGAACCCAAACTGGCAGTTGGTTCCATAGGAGAGGAGCCTGATAGCTAAAGGCTCGGCCTCCCATTCTACTTTGAGAGATTTTGGGAACCATAAGCAAACCTGCATTCTGGGAACAAAGCAATCTGTTGGGATGATATGGTACTATCAGCTCTTTGAGATATGAAAGAGCCTGGCCATTGAGGGCCTTATATGTAAGGAGAAGGATTTTAAAATCAATTCTGGATTTTACAGGAAGCCAATGAAGAGAAGTTAGTACAGGAGTAATATGATCTCTCTTGCAATAGTGTCAAATGCAGCACTAAGATCTAGCAGGACAAGTATAGAGATACAGATACCCATCAAAGCCAGAAATTACAGCAATGGCAAAGAGAATAGTACTGTACTACCCCATGCTGCAGGACCAAGGCCTCCATACCTGGGTTATGTGCTAAGTTAAATGCATCCAGTTGATGACTGTGTTTCATGCTGGACATTCTTAGTAGTGATTTTAAAAATTGATTAAATGTCTTGTGCAGGTCAGCTATACAAAAGATTAGTGAGATCCCCCCAAAAAAGAACTCCAGATGGGAGACATTCAAAGAGGTGAGCTGTAACTAATGATTATGTTCATCAAAGATTCATCTGTTAATCATTTTCAAGATTAACTGATCAGTTGTCTGGTGAATATAAAGTCCAAGGTGATGGCCTCAAAAGTCTTGTTTGGTCCACAACCAAAAGATATTAATTTCACTGTCATAGAGGACTAAAGAAGCTAGAAAATATTCACATTTGAGAAGCTTAAATCATATTTGGACATTCAAAAAAAAAAAACGAAGAAAAAAAAGAAAAATTACCGTATTTTCCGCACTATAAGGCGCACCTAAAAGCCTTTAATTTTCTCAAAAACCGACAGTGCGCCTTATAAGCCGATGCGCCTTATATATATGGATCACGGTACTGTAGCCATGGTAATCGACCATGGCTAGTCAGGGGGCGTCGCCGAAGTAAGAGCGGTAAAAACCATAGACTGTATAGTAAAAAAGGTTTTACGTTATTATAAGAGTGGCATGTCTTAAGAAGCTGGGCAGTGTATATGTTCTATGTGTGTGTGCGCATACCTGTTGGGTGTGAGCGTGCATGTGTGCGTGCGCGTGCCTGTTCGGGGAATGAGTGTGCGGAGGTGTGCGCGAGAGTACAAGGTATGCTGGGAGCGTCGGTATGAGCGAGTTGTGCGTCAGCGGTGTAGTTTTTAATACAGTGAGTACAGAAGTTAACAATAAAGTTGAATCCTGCCCGGTGAATAAGACTTCCGGCTCGTTCTTGTTGGAGTTCTGCTGTGGCGTGAGTGACAAGGAGGGGGGGTTAACCACGAGCAGGTACCGCTCGTCCCTGGAGCTTTCACAGTTCCTCTGTGCTCTCGGACCACGGTCGGGGAGCCGAACAGAAATGGTTAACAATGTGTTTATTTCAAGTGTTTACTTCACGTGTTTACAACTGAACAAGGCAGGGAGATATTGTGAATATGGACAGTAACGTTTAAACAACGTTGAGTTATTGTTATATTGTTATTGCTTTGCACTATTTCGAGAGTTACTATATTGTGATTGGACTAACGTTTGATTTACCGTAGCGGTATCATAATGTTTCTTTAACGTATTTACTGGGGAAAAGTTCCCCTCCATGTTTGTGAATGTATTAACTACGTGATAAAAAGTTTCACTACCTGTTGTACCTTGCTGTTGCTAAAAGATAATACTACGTCACTAACGTTACCTCGGGAAAAAAATAAAACAGCTGTTCAAATAGCTTTGAACTGTGACAAATGGAGTTGGAAATACATTGTTTTCAATGGAGGAGGCGCAAATATCCGTAAGAGCTACCGCTACGTACAGTACCGTATTGTGAATGCACTAATTTGTTTTGGGAGTGAACGGAGTTGTCAGAACGTTGGTTTGTGTTCTATCAATAAAGTTTGACTGACTTATCTGACTGTTTTGTTTAGCGCAGCTCCATCCAGTGGACGCATAACGCAACCCCAGCCACTACAGTAGTTTCTATTCTATGCGCCTTATAATGCAGTGCGCCCTATATATGAAAACATTTTTAAAATAGGCCATTCATTGAAAGTGCGCCTTATAATCCGATGCGCCGTATAGTGCGGAAAATACGGTACTCAAAATGATCATTCATGTCAATGTCTTAGATCAGGGGTGGGCAAACTGTTCCACAAAGGGCCGGTGTGGCTGCAGGTTTTTGTTCCAACCAAGCAGCAGCACACCAGACTTGACTCATTTAATCAACTTATCTCAGTCTTCAGACAGTTGATTGGTCAAACTGTGTGTTCTTTATTGGTTGGAACAAAAACCTGCAGCCACACCGGCCCTTTGTGGAACAGTTTGCCCACCCCTGTCCTAGATGATCTGTCTCTTGTGTTTCCTCACTTTCCGTTTTCAATGAGTGCTCTTATTTTAGTGTTAGACTACAACGTAATTGCTTTGGATGTCTGTGGAGGATATTGCTTTTGATACAAAGCACTTTATGTTACATTTTGTTTGTATGAAAAGTGCTATACAAATAAAGTCAGATGGATTGATTTATTTAGTAGTTGACAACTAACTGATTAACTGACTAATCTTTGCAGCTCTGCAAAGAGGCGTCGTCTTGAGCACCCAACAGACACGGACGAAATTGATTCAGGTGACTCAACAATCATTCTGGATCTGTCCACAGAAGGAAGTGGCCGCCCAGGCTCAGACAGTAAAGAAAGTGAGTTAGAAGGTGAGTTTCAACTTTGCATTTACACATTTGCCCTTGTGAGGTATTTATATTTTAGATAAACTAATAAACCCACTTTACAGGTCAAGATGACAGTCCTTACATGACAGAGAAAAGGCTTTAAAATGGACAGGATAGTTATTTACACGACATTTGTACTGTTTTGTTATCAATTTATTAACATTATTATAGAAATTAAGTTTTAACAGAAATCTGGTATTAATAAAAAGCTGGTATTGTATCATTTTGAACAGCTGGGTACAGCAGTATCAGTTTTAGTATTACTCTACTTTGCAACATTATTTTCTATAACCTCTCCAGTATATCAAATAATGTTATGTATTTAAAACTTATGTGTCTCATTAGTGGCATTTTTGCTCTTTTTTAATTGAATGTAATTTTTGGTTCCAAAATCATCATTTTTATGGCAGTTTTTTGACAGATTTTTTGTTATGCAACGACATGAGATTAACTTTTTTTTAAACTAAGACATATGTATTTTTGTGTCTTACAGCGAACAAGTCTGTTGTTGATGTTGACAGTCCAGACACCTACAGTCCAGCAACCTTGGCCAAGCACTACAAGACCCTACAAACTTTGTATAAAAGAAAAAATCCAAACCACCAGGATGTCTCTCATCTCTTGGATTTGGAATTTGTAGCCAGAAGAGCATTCATTGATTCAAATACCGTTTGCGAGGAGGACAGGCACGAGAAGGTTCTAAAGGCATATCCTTGTTTCAAGGACATTGGACATGTAAGTCAGTGTTGACTGTGCATGATGAAAACCATGGTATCACACACAATGTTTAAAATACCAATTTCCTGATATATGTTATATTCAAATGTCTATATTGGTATATTTGATATGTCGTAGGTGATGGAGGAGCTTCAACGCATTTTGGATAAGGATAATACCAATTTCATCGATGAACTGAAGGGAAGATGGCATGACTTCTGCCAGAAGGTGCAGTTTTTTGGTGTATGGAAAAAGGCACTGAAACCCCCAATGGGGATGGACAAAGGTAGGGAATGCTGTTTTGGTGTTATTAGTGAATAGGGTTTGGGTAGACCTTCAGGCATGTTAATTGTCAAGTACATGACCTAGTGTTTTGTCGTCCTTCTTTTTCATCTATGATGGCCATCCCATTATTTGCTGAATGTTTGGTTTTTTTTTAAGCATTGTGTCTGTTGTATACCTTTTGATCAGATTTGACCTTGTGCACTTTGTCCAAGTGTTTAAGTAATGAATCTTTTCCTGTACAGCCGAACAGGCTCTTGAGATTCTACGTGTGCTGCCATCACTGTTCCCCTCCACGTCTGCTCCTCCAAAGAGGGTACGAGATGTGAGTGAGGCTCTGGTGCATGTCCTTGAGGTGAGGCTATGTCACAGTATGTACAAAAACAGACGCATTACATGGTAGAAGGTTCACCCTAATGATAACCAAGCAAGATTAGCCTAGCCTTGGTTTTTAGTTCTTTTGGAAGGCTAGATGTGTGTAAACAGTAAATGCATTGGGGATAGTTAAAAACAGCACTCTCAGATGGAGCTTTCTCAGTACTGTAACTTTTGTCAGACTTTTGCTTTGTAAAGTTATGTTTGTAAACAATTCTCTATCCTATGTTCCAAATGACCAAAATGCATTATCAAGAAGAATGTCTGTGTTCTGTGTTACAGGAAGCAGAAGACCCCAATTCCTACTTGAAGAAACGCCCTCTCTCCTGCCCAGTCCTGATTGTCAGTCCGTCCAACTGCCTCCTAGCGGTAGGAGATATGGCAATAACCACCTTTCCAAAAGACAAGCTTACCGAGAGTGCTTTATACCGTATAGATAGATAGATAGATAGATAGACTTTATTAGTCCCAGAGGGAAATTAGTTTGTCCCAGCAGCACACATACACAACAAGATAAGATAAGATAAGAGAATCCTTTATTAGTCCCTGAGTGGGGAAATTGCATTTAGCAACAGCAGGGGTACAGTACAGTAAGTGAAAGTAAGAAATAAGTAAGAGACCAATATGGCCAGAACAAGATTAAATAAGGTAGAATAACTAAGAGATTAAACTAAGAAACAAGAAAATAACTGCTGTAAAAAATAAAATATACATACATAAATAAATAAATAAATATGAGATGGAGATTGTTGAGTTTAGTTGAGTGACTATAGTACACAAATATTGCACACTAATAACTGGGTTATTGCACATTGATGTTACACAGATAGTTACATGGAACTTTAATCAGTATGTGTGTTAACAATGCTCGTTATAGAGTCTGACAGCAGCAGGAAGGAAAGATCTTCTAAATCTCTCCTTCACACACCGAGGGTGGAGCAGTCTGTCACTGAAGCTGCTCTGCAGAGCTGACAGGGCGTCCTGCAGGGGGTGGGACTCATGGGCCAGCATAGATGACAGTTTTGCTAGGACCCTTCTGTCTCCAACCTCTCACACTGAGTCCAGAGGACAGCCCAGGACAGAGCTGGACTTCCTGATGACTTTGTCCAGCTTCTTCCTCTCCTTCTGAGTTATGCTGCTGCTCCAGCAGACTACACCGTACAAGATGGCTGAGGCCACCACAGAGTCGTAAAAGGTCTTTAGGAGTGTCCCCTGCACACCAAAAGACCGCAGTCTCCTCAGGAGGTAGAGCCTGCTCTGCCCCTTCCTGTACAGTGCCTCTGTGTTGTCAGTCCAGTCCAGTTTGTGATTTAGGTGAACACCCAGGTACTTGTAAGAGTCCACTCTCTCAATGTCCATTCCCTGGATGTTCACCGGTGAGGGGGCAGACCGGTGTCTGCGGAAATCCACCACCATCTCCTTGGTCTTCCCTGCGTTGATGAGGAGGTGGTTTGGCCGACACCAGTCCACAAAGTCCTGCGTCACTCCTCTGTACTTTGCATCATCGCCATCGCTGATCAGGCCGACGATAGCAGAGTCGTCAGAGAACTTGAGCAGGACACAGCCGTCCGTGTTGTGTCTGAAGTCTGCAGTGTAGAGGGTGAAGAGGAAGGGCGCAAGCACCGTGCTCTGAGGAACACCCACACTGCAGGTCAGGGGGTCAGACACACAGTCCCGAGCTCTCACAAACTGGGGCCTATTTGTGAGGTAGTCCAGGACCCACTCTGGCAGCTGTGAGTCCACTCCAGACTGCACCAGCTTGTCCCTCAGAAGCACAGGCTGAATGGTGTTGAATGCCCTGGAGAAATCAAAGAACAGAATCCTCACAGCGCTGCCAGGCTTCTCCAGATGAGTCAGAGCACGGTGCAGCAGGAAGATCACAGCGTCCTCCGCTCCGATCCCGGGTCGGTAGGCGAACTGCAGTGGATCCATCGCTGAGCTCACCTCAGTTTGGAGGTGGCCCAGGACCAGTCTCTCCAGTGTCTTCATTAGATGTGATGTGAGAGCCACTGGCCTGAAGCTGCTAGGATCCCTAGCATGTGGTGTTTTGGGCACTGGTACCACACAGGAGGTCTTCCATAGCTGTGGTACCATCCTCAGCTTCAGGCTCAGGTTGAAGACTTGCCCCATAATCCCACACAGTTCCTCTGCACAGGATTTCAGGAGCCTGGAGCTGATGCCGTCTGGTCCAGCTGCCTTTCGTGCTTTGATCCTCCTCAGCTCTCTCCTCACCTGGGCAGGTGTGAAGGACAGGGGTGGGCTGAGGGGGTTACTCCATGGGCCGGTGGGGAAATAGTGAGGTGTGAGTGAAAGGTGTGAAGGGCTGTAAGAGTGGGGCATTGTTCAGTTGAGCTGGAGGTGTGAAGGGCTGCGGGTGTGGGGCATTGTCCAGTTGAAAAGGTGTGGGGCAGCTGCGTGGGGGGAGTAGTGGGTGGCTGGTCAAACCGGTTGAAGTGTTGGTTCAAGTCGTTCACCCACTGCAGGCCCCCCTCAGCCTGGGAGTGGGGTGTTTTGAAGCCTGAGATGGTCTTTAGGCTCCTCCACACCCCACTAGGGCTGCAACTAACGATTATTTTGGTAGTCAACTAATCTTTAGATTTTTTTTTCGATTAGTCACCGATTACCCCCCCCCCCCCCCAAAAAAAAAACACCCCACCCACCCAACCTCGCTCACACCTCGTGCATGCTATGACTCCAGAGCCAGTTGAATATGAAATAGCAGCTCACTCTGCTGTGTTTAATACATTCATGTATTGTAATACACCAAAATAGTATTTGAACCAAAAATCATAACAAAAAATAAAGTGCAAGAGCACATCAAGTATAGTAGCATCCTCTGTCCGAGCATGGAGCTTCCACTGGGACAGTGGACCCTGTGTCTTTGAGATTGGCTGCTCAGCAAAGTACATCAGCACCTGTCATGAGACACAAGATGAAAATTAGCATGGCACATATGTTACATTTGATGTTCACTCGTAACACAAGAAGAAAAACTTACTTCATTAGTAACCAGTTGCTCATGTGATTCCTGCTGATCAGTCTCATCATCACTATCTGTGTCACATCCAAGAAGTGAATCGAGGGTTGACCCAGGCTTCCGTGTTTCACGAGCTGGGGATGCAGCATGCATATCATCCGATGGCATGGACTCCCCTCTGCTGTACTGGTTTGTCATTTGAGGGGTGCAGACGCCTCTCCGGAGGACAAAGTGATCCACGCGTCTTTGCTTTGAACTTCAAAAATGGCTAAATCAAAACAGAAAACTATTAGACATGTTTATCACTAGTTATAGACTTAAATTAATAAATGTATTTAATTTTTCGTTTTGTTTTAATTTGTTTATAGCTGCCAAATAACTTATTTATAATTACTTTATGACTTATGTATATACTAATTTCTCTATGGTATCTACCTATTTAGCATAAATGCATACTACATGCAGTCCTGCGTGTAGAGCTAACAGATGTGGGAAGAGTTACACTTAAAACTTATAGTCATATAACTATATATGACTCATATGCATATAAGTCAGTGATCTTATACACATTAGCTTTCATGTAATGGCCTAAAAGAAACTAATATCTCTTTAGCAAATCAAAAGAACGTCTAACTTACCCATCTTTATCCGTGGACGCTAAAATTCCTGGGTGTTGTCGTTTTAAATGTTCGTGCATCGCTGTCGTGCTGCCGTGGTAGGCCAGCTGTGCGTTGCAGACAGCACACTTTACTTGTTTAGTAGTTTTATTTTCTTTAAAAAATGCCCAGACTTTAGACTTGAGCCATGGTCGCAGCTTTCCGTCAGCCTGCTCACATTGAGGATGAGCCTCTGCCATCGCGCGTCTCTGTTTAACTTCTTCGTCACTGGTGAATTGACGCAGACGGTGCAAAGAACGAAGCTACTGCCCCCAACACTTCCTGCGGCGCATTACAATTTCATTTACTGTGTCCAGATGAGTGGTGTGTCATTACATTATTAAATGCCTTTCAGGTTGTTAAAATAACACGACGCATCGACGACAAAATTTCATCGTCGACGTCGTCGACATTGTCGACATCGTCGACATTGTCGACGAATCGTTGCAGCCCTACACCCCACTGATGTTTTGCTGCTTCAGCTGCTCCTCCATCTTCTTCTTGTACCTGGCCTTGCCCTCCCTGATCTTCCTTCTCAGCTCTTTCTGTGTAGCCTTGAGCTCCTACTTGTCCCCTGACCTGAAAGCTCTCTTCTTCTCCTTCAGGAGAGCTTTAATGTCAGGGGTAATCCACGGCTTGTTGTTTGTGAAACATCGTACCCTTTTGGAGGGCACAGTGTTTTCACAGCAGAAGTTTATATAGTCCGTTATGGTGTCTGTAATGGTGTTGAGGTCCTCCCCGTGGGGGTCAACGAGCTCAGCCCACACAGTGGTGTTGAAGCAGTCTCTCAGAGCCTCCTCGCTCTCAGTGGTCCACCTCTTCACCACACGGGACTCCACAGGCATCCTGTGTACTATAGGTTTGTACACAGGCTGAAGATGAACAATGTTGTGGTCAGCCCACATCTAGTCCGCACTAGTCTGACCCGCACTAGTCAGACTAGTACGGACTAGATAGACCGATGCATACGAACTGATGAAGCCCCTTGGATAAGAGGCGAAACGTCTTCCCAGACAAACATATGTCCAGTTGCCTTCGATTCAATTTTCAAAGAGAATTCCCTTCAACAGTGCCTCTGTCTTTCCTGTTGAAGCCAGTTATTTCCCTCATCCCATTCCAGACTGCTCTGGCTTTATTATTTTCCAGTTTTTCCTCCAGCTTTCTCCTATAGTTGTTTCTATTCTCCCTTAGTTTCTTTTTCAGCTCTTTTTGTACCCTCTTGAGTTCTGTCTTGTCCTCTGTCTTAAAAGCTCTCTTTTTTTCATTAAGTAAGCTCTTCAGCTCACTTGTGACCCAAGGTTTATTATTTGGGTAACAGCGGACCTTTTTGATGGGGATGGAATTATCTACATAGAACCCAATGTACTCAGAGATACAATCTGTTAGTCGGCTTTCCCAGAAGGGGGGGGGGGGGGGGGGTGTAAACAGAGATGGCAATAACATTTGTAAATTCCCTTGGGAGATAATATGGGTGCTGTCCGATGGCAATTAGCTGAATATTATGGCCTACTATTATACCCTACACCTGACTTATCCAAAGTGTGTAGCCACTCTGCTTTCAGTCATACAGATGGAGGTCCTCTTAGACAAAATCCATGAGAGAGATCTCACATCGTCTTACAAGAAGAGCATGGCTGAGTGAAAAGCTTTTATTGACCAATAAAACCAGTGGTCAGACATGGCGTAGGATAGCACTTCCTCTCTCCCCCCAAGGGTACTACAGCCCCATGTACATTGCTATTGATTCTTGGTCGGAATTTGGCTAAGTTAGCAGTTGTAGTGTGCCTAGTGTGTCGATGCTGAGTGTGCCTGTGCAAAGCACATGTTTTGTACGTATATCGAGGGGCAGATTGGTCAGATGTTTGGACCTGACCTTAACTCACTCACATATTTGGCATGTTCTGCCAAATAATATCATATTGCAGTTCCATAAATACTGTGAGAAATGTAAAATGAAGCTGTTTCCCTTTTATGCAGTCCTCTGGGACTTTTTGCTGTTTAAATAAAAAAGCTGGTTAAATGCAAGACTAGTTTTCTATTTTTTTCTGTCTTATAAGAAGTAGTTAATGTCTTGAATCTAGAACAGTTTTACTTTTGTAGCGCTTACAATTAGGTAAATACACTTGAGATGATGACAGGATGGTACGGTTTATTATGGCAAAAGAGCACTGCATAATACGAGTCATGAATGCTAAATTCAAGTCATTTTGTCTCAAAATGCCAGCTTCTAATCTTATTTCAAGCAGGTGGCAGATTTCAAGCATTGGCAGATTTTTTTGCTTATTACAAGCAAAAATATCTTGTATTAATTTTTTTTGGCTGATTTTTGGAGTGGCCTTTTTTCCAGTGTGGAGTAGGCACCAAGGTTATCTGCAACAACACAAAAAACAGTGCCTTTTACCAGGAATGTAAGGTTCCCTACTCTTCTAGGCTAGCAAGGTCCTTTAAAAGTGGGTCCAAAACAGCACTATAGCCAAACTTTTTTACATCATCAGTCTTGCACAGAATGGCAAGGTAAATTGATGTCAGAGAGGATCTGAGCAAAGGTGGCACATTGGCTCAAACCGATTACACAGCTGTGATTTTGTGCTTTTTTTCTTGATGTGCCAAGTGGATTACACACTTCAAAATCATCCACATACAGAATGTGAAAAATGAAAGGATTATTTTTTGATAGCAATGTGTTGTTTTTAAAATATGTGCCATCATGATATGACTGGTATTGAGTTTCAGGCCTGCCTTTTGCCTCATAATTGTGTGTTAGCAAATTCTGGATCTCTTCTTTCTTCAAGACCTCATGTAAGGACTTCAGAATAGATACATACTGAAAACTTCTTTGCCCCTCTGCACTCAGCAAATACTCTATTGGTTCCACCACAGAAAAATGCTCCTTGAAATACTCTCTTCTTTTGTAGGAGGTGGAGAGAGGACCATTGCTTCCTAAACTGGGTCATGGTCACTTAGGTCTGTCACCATCTCTGAGATTATCAAATCATCAACCTCACAATTATGCTTCTTTACGCATGACTATAAATATCTTTTATGATAGGGCTTGAAGCAGATGAAAAAACAAAGTTCAGTTCTTCTACTAACTCATAAATACACCTTTGCAGTACATTGAATATACTTTCCCATTTCAACAGCAGTTGGGCTACATTTTTTTCAATTAAGTTCAGCAACTCTCTCATCTTCAGGACCTCCACTCACTGCAGCCCCTATATTCTCCTCAATCACAGGATCATCCCCAACATTTAAAGGACTGACATACATACCTCTGCAAAAGCTCAGGTTTGAAGTCATCTAGTGTATGAGGAGTGTGCTTCTGGCTCCTATGAGAGGTAAATGTTCCATAAATGTTAGTTTTGAAATGACAGCTTTCAAAAACACAAGACACAGTTTCCTGTTTTTTTTAAATGACAACCAATATGTTCGAAGTATGCTTTCTGTGGAGCTAATGTTCATAGAGCAACATTGACATTTAAAAGACAAGACATTGTGTGTCATTACCTCATGGGTGGAATAGCTTCTTGACAAATGGGTTCACAGGCTGTTTTAAATGAGCAATGACACTCCCAATAAAGACAAGGGGAAAATTCTCCACCACGCCCATGATTAAGTTTATAATGCTTTAAGAGATCAGTCCTTCTTGGTGTTTCAAATTTCCAAATTTTACAAATCCAATTAATTTTCAAGACTTTGCAAAGCTCTTTTTTTGAATGTTGAAGATAAAAAAACAAGACTACACAAAAATAGTTATCTATTTTACTCCCTGCTCTTTCAGATTGCAATTATTAATGGCACACTTCACTACAAGAAAAAATGAAATTGTTTTAACTGCTGATTCTGTTGTGGAAACTTAAGTAGCAGATAGAAATGACGTTTAATGGTGTATTTTAAATACCATGTAATGTGACTAAAACAACTAGCTCATTAATTTAATAATCATTTTTCCTGTGGAGTTTTTACAATGTGGTGTTGGCTCTCCAACCTGCATCAGTACCTGCAGATGGACACTGAATATTCATTTGCTGTGGCTCAATTAACCAACTTCAATCTCACACATAAATAACTTTAAGTGATAAAACATCAACATGCAACAATGTGAAACTATTTGTAGGAACCCGTCTTCTTTCGATGAATGTCAAGCTGTTAGCCAAAGTAGCGCGTGTTAATGCACTAATTTTGTTAGCACGAATTTATGAATAAAGTGGCGACTTTGAGGAGACTACAAAACAAAACGTATTATCTTGCCTGCAGTATCACCACGAATGCTCCTGTATTTCCCCTTTTCAGTTCAAATTGGCTGCCACTGTAAGCTACTGTAATTAAGCTAGCTAAAAGCCAGATTTAGCTTAAGATAGTTTCAGTTTTAATGTTGTAAAACTGAATTATTGCACTGTGCTGATACAGCTTGTAGCCTGTCTGTTGTGAATAAAGCAAAGAAAGCTTGTTACCAAGCTTTTGCTCACCAAATACTTTTCCCTAAATGATAACTCCTGCAAACTCTGTTTTCTCCTTCTGCAGCAGGCGTGGTCTGGCAGCAAAACAAGTCTGGACAAAATTAGTGATGTAGCCCACACCACTTTTTAAGTATGCTCACAAGATAATCAAGGTGCACTAACTCAAAACTTTTCTGTTACGTGAAAGAAAAATGTTTATTGAAATTCAATATATATTTAAGGCAGTTTTCCTTGTTTTCCTTTTGACCAACATCTTAAATTAAGTTAACAACTTATTAAAGCATGCACTTGTAACAAACTTAATTTTTTAATGTTGAAAAAGCTCTTGATTTTAAGCATTATTGACTAACCCCATGAATCATTATTTAGAGTATGGTCTCTCTCATTAAAATTAAAACAAATCAGATAAATATCTGCTACAACCACTCCACACACCAAGTATGGTGTTTTTTTGTGTATCTGCCCTGTTGTTTTGGGACACCCAACCAGTCATTTGCTCTTGACCCATCAGTAACAGCTGATCTACCTACAAGAGGCCATTTCTCTTTATCCCTCACTCTGCTTTCAGCCAAAGGACTCTGTTCTTGAAGAATCTGAAATAAACCACATTGTTCTTTTTAATTAATGTACACAACAAACCTAAAATTTGGTTTGTCCGGCTTTTTTCCCCCTCATACTACTTGTTTTGTACTACTACTACTAGTTTTGGTAAGTTTCTGCTTTGTCTAGCTTCTTAGTGTGGTGTGGTGGTAAGAAGCCTGTTTTGTCTTTTGCTTGTTGTGCAGCGAGGCAAGATATCTTGAAGTTTAGAGGTAAAACCTGATAAATTAGGTGCAGAGGACCATTGTTTGCTCTTTTTAATTAATTTCTTTGATAAATTTCAAATTTGGTGTACCCAACTTTGCGTTCTCCTGCATGCTGCCTCCATCTGAGTTGATCCTGAAACAATGAGTCACCGAAATCATAGATACTGATATGGCCTTTGCTGTGAGTATTGTACCAGTATTGTGTTGTGCATTAATTCTTGTGATTCAGACCATCTCCTGCTCAAGCAGAGCCGTGCTCTGCTGTGCGATTCCACTTCACTGGTTGGACCTCACAACATTTCCAGATCACTTAAGGCCAGGCCACTCCTTGCTCATAATCATTAGCCTGGTTCACCAACCCACAGCCTGCTGAGCTGATCACTTGAACTGATAAAAGTTAAAAGTTACAAACGACTGCTGTGGCTGTGATTTTAATTTGATCAGCCTGCCTCTTTGAGCTGGTCAACAGAGATGTTAACCAGCTCCTTTAAAACATTTAGTTGTTACTCTGAGCTTCTTTTTGACCTCACTGATCATTCTGTTTTGTGCCTTTGGAGTCATCTTAGCTGGTCCCCCACTTATGGGGAGAGTACCCACAGAACTAACTTGTGTCCATTTATAGACAGTTTGTTTGACCATCAGATGATAAATATCCTTACTTCTTTGACTTTGTGACCCTTTCCAGCTTTAGGGAAATCAACAACTCATGATTGAAAGTCTTCTGCATGGTGAGGTATCAGCAGATGCTTCTCATGAGTAATAAACTCAAAAGGTTTAAGTACTGAAGCTCTAACCCAGACTTTTTTTCACAGACTTGACTCCAGGTTTACTAACTTTATCAGGTTTGTGTCTTTGAAATTTAGAATTTTCTCAGCTTTTTCATTTTTACAATGTGGAACAAAGCCTCAACATTTAATGATATAACTAAATAATCTATTTTTTCATTAATTTTGAACATAAACCAGATTTTGTTTCCCATCACAGGATACACACAAAATAAAACGAATCATAGAAATGCAAACACATTGTGAAAAGAGCAGCATTACTACAGTTTTAAAGAAGTCAGACTGCACACAAAGCAATAAAACACCTACTGCACTTGCACATGGACACAGTAACACACCTGACACTTCTACTGCTATGAGCTCTACAATAATCAGTTTGAACATTTTTGTTTTTGGGTATGAAGTCATCCCTTACTTACTCCTGCAGCAGTTCAAAGAGCAGAGGAAAGCAGCTGTACAGGGAAAAGAGAGCCACTGCCTATTGTTGCTGAAGAATGCCTCTGAGAACCCATTGAGGCATGTTTCCGGGGCCTCCCAATGATGAGAGCCTCCTTCCCCCTCAGTGCCTCCCCTCTTCAGCCATATGAGCATTGTGTGTATTTTGGCCCCTCACATGCTCTCCCTCCCTGCCTTCTGTGCCACCCTGCAGAGAGTGTTGCACCAGGGAGAAAATCAAAACTTAATTTGATACTAATCCATCTAATTGAGGGGCAAAATCTGAAGGTAGAGGCTGTCTTTGATCAGCTGCAGGGAAATGGGAAGGAAAGATTATGTCTGCTTAAGCTACTTAAGTGCCACAGAGAGAAAGAGGGGCTTTTGCTTCCTTTCCCAGTTTTTATTCTTTCCCCCCACTGGATTTTTTTCTTTACACTGAGGACGAGGAAGGAGGAGTCAGCACATTCAGGGTGCAGACTTTTGTAAAAGAAGCCAAAACCCAGAAACACACGTTACATTCTATAGACTGAAATAATGGGAAGATTCTGTTCCTCCACATCTGAGAGCATAAATTCCATAGAATCAGGATCAGAATCAGAAGAATCAGAAGAATGTAAGTGAAGGTTTTCACATTACTAGGAATTTGCTTTGGTGATTTGGTGCATACATAGAAAATAACTTCAATAAGAGTCATGCAGTATAAAAGAAAAATATAGAATACAATAAAATCAGATAAAGTAAAAATATAGGTAAAACATAATTCAATTCAATTCAATTTTATTTATAAAGCGCCTTCCACAATCAAAATAGTCTCAAAGCGCTTTACAGAGATCCAGAGCCTGACCCCAGAGCAAGCACTTAGGTGACAGTGGCAAGAAAAAACTCCCTTTTAACAGGAAGAAATCTTGAGCAGAACCCGACTCATAAGGAGGAAAAGGAGGAAGGTAGGACAGCTGGGAATGGAGGAGAGAAGAAGAACATGCAGCATAATACAAACAGGGTTGGCAATGGACAATGTTAGAGGGCCAGCATTTAGATTACAGTTAGTGGATAATGTTTGCTAAGCATATTAATCCAAAATTAAACATGTGTTAGAAAGGGATAATTGTAGACAATAAACAGCAGCAGGTCAGTGGAGTCAGGACCACAGACAGAGAACATGCAGCTCCGGAGCCAGAGATACAATGGGTATGGAAAGTATTCAGACCCCCTGAAATTTTTCACTCTTTGTTATATTGCAACCATTTGCTAAAATCATTTAAGTTAAGTTTATATTTTATTGATCCCTCTTGGGGAAATTATTCTCTGCATTTTACCCACACAAAGTGAACGAAACACACACACAAGCATGCACATGCTGTGGCAGGGGGCTTCCCTAGAAGGAGCCCGGGGAGCTGGGGTAGATCGGTGCCTTGCTCAGGGGCACCACGGCCATGGTTGCAGAGGCGGGGGGGGCTCCTTCACCACCACCCATATCCATTGTGCATATCCCTTGTGCTTGGTCGAGGATTGAACTGGCGACCCTCCAGGTGGTCCAAAGTCCAAAGCTGCACGCTTAACTTGCTGCGCCATGGCCACCCCTTTTTTTCCTTATTAGTGTATACACAGCACCCCATATTGACAGAGAAAAATGAAATTGTTGAAATTTTTGCAGATTTATTAAAAACGAAAAACTGAATATCACACAACCATAAGTATTCAGACCCTTTGATGTGACCCTCATATATTTAACTTGGGTGCTGTCCATTTCTTCTGATCATCCTTGAGATGGTTCTACACCTTCAATGGAGTCCAGCTGTCTTTGGTTATACTGATTGGAGATTAGGAGGGCCACACACCTGTCTATATAAAACCTTACAGCTCACAGTGCATGTCAGAACAAATGAGAATCATGAGGTCAAAGGAACTGCCTGAAGAGCTCAGAGACAGAAATGTGGCAAGGCACAGATCTGGCCAAGGTTACAAACATTTTTTTTGCTGCACTTCCTAAGGTTCCTAAGAGCACAGTGGCCTCCACAATCCTTAAATGGAAGACGTTTGGGAAGACCAGAACCCTTCCTAGAGCTGGCTGTCCGGCCAAACTGAGCAATTGAGGGAGAAGATCCTTGGTGAGAGAAATAAAGAAGAACCCAAAGATCACTGTGGCTGAGCTCCAGAGATGCAGTCGGGAGATGGGAGAAAGTTCTAGAAAGTCAACTATCACTGCAGCCCTCCACCAGTCGGGGCCTTATGGCAGAGTGTCCCGATGGAAGCCTCTCCTCAGTGCAAGACACATGAAAGCCTGCATGGTTTGCTAAAAAAACACCTGAAGGACTCCAAGATGGTGAGAAATAAGATTCTCTGGTCTGATGAGACCAAGATAGAACTTTTTGGCCTTAATTCTAAGCGGTATGTGTGGAGAAAACCAGGCACTGCTCATCACCTGTCCAATACAGTCCCAACAGTGAAGCATGCTGTGGGGATGTTTTTCAGCTGCAGGGACAGGACAACTGGTTGCAGTCGGCATTCACCTAAAATGAATGTAAAATTTTTAGCTGCGCTACTGTTAAGCCACGAGGATTATTTTTAAAAAACTGTATCAGTTTGTTCTGTTGAACACTTTCATGTGCTGAATATTGCAGTCTCCTTGCTATTACATTATTTATCTCAGTTCAGGGATGCTAGCATGACTGTTGTCAGTTTGTTTATATTAAATGTTTTTACATTTGACCATTAAAAAAGTTTAAGAATGCCTCCAATCCTTACAACCGCGCTTTATGTGATGAGACTAACAGAGACTGGTTGATATCTGACTTTTAATTGGAGCAGTATCGGTCTCATATATTGGTCTAGCCCTTGCTCACTCGTCCTCAGTGCACTATGGATGACACGGAATGTGTGACCAAAGTCTTGAGTGTACAGAGCCCCTGACTGGGTATGAAGCCACTTTTTGCCCTCATATGGGCCAGAGCCAGCGAATTTGGACCAGGCTAGGCAGCATTTCTGGTGGCCCAAAGCTAAGCAGCTTAGCCTGCTGACACAATGGAAGACTGATGTCTTGTGAAACTTTAACTGCTCCTTATTTTTGTCCAACATGAACAGACAGGGAGACTTTACTTGTCCAAGGGTCTCTGATAGGTCCACCTCACACTGAGATGTGTGTCTCAGTCACACACACACACACACACACACACACACACACACACACACACACACACACACACACTGTGGCAGTGACGAGAGGGTCCTGTTTCTGGGAGGCAGCAGGTAATTCAGTCTCTTTAGTTTCATTGCATTCCTCCTGTTCACAAAGGGCTGCTGACAATAAAGCTAAAGTTCCCATCAGGCAGAGATTAACTCTGCTGCTGAGTCATTGTGAGGAATAAGTTCTCTGACACAGTCCCCACTGCTCACTGCCAGCAAAACACTGCCCTCCCCTTCAGTTGCAGTGTACTGCAGTCACTACATCCCCCCTTATCTGGATGGAAATTATTAATTTTGATTTGTTCCTCTAAGAATATCTATGATGTCATGGATGTACTGGTGTCTGCCTATATGTCTGCTATATATCTTTTCATCCTTGTATCATGTGGTCAAGTTCCACTATTGAGGTTTCCTCAGTCGTCATTGTGACGTAGGAATTAAGCTTCAGATGATGACCACAACGAAAGTGTGATCTAGATGAGTGCTCTAGAAAAAAAGTTAGTAAGTGAATCTTTTTTTTTTCTTTTGGTCAAACTACTGTTTTCTAGGTCAGCTTATTCTTATAAAATTCATTTCATTCACATTTCCACAGATTCAATATTTCAATATTTGGCATCTTTGGAAGCCAGTGAAACTTGCTAAAATTTTTAACTAACTTCAAATTCTGCTTCGTAGTACAGGCCTCAGGTCTTAGAAAAACTAATCCATGCTTTTATTCTGAGCAGGTTAGGTTACTGTAAAAATATTTTTTATTCTAAATATTCTCCCATAACATCAGTTCTCAGGTCTCTTCAATGGCTTTCAGCATGCCAGAGAATTGAGCATAAAGTACTACTGCTTGTCTATAAATTTCTCAGTGGTTTAGGAACAAAACACACCTCTGATTGTCACAAAGGAAGGAAAAAAAAACACAAAGACAGAAAGTAACACCACAACAGATGTAGTGTAACTACAAATTAAACACAAAATACTAAACAGAAAACACAGAAACCAAACCAGAGTGACTCCTGTTGGGGCTGATCATGACACTACACAGAGTTTGTTGAAATGTTTCCAAAATTAAGACCGAGCAGATTATTTAGACTCTAATAGTGAAATATTATTTTTTTTTAAATAATGAAAACATATGTCTGTCTAAGATTGAGGACATAGTGACAGTAAATGTTTTATGTTTTATCATAATATGTGTTTTACAAAAAGCATATCCTGATCTGCCAAATGTGCAATTTAACTTGGGTGTTGACTTTTGTAAGGGGCACCCTTGAGCCATTTTGACATACCCATGCCCAAGACCCATAACTGACATCACTAGAGGTGGGTAGTAAAGAGTTACATTTACTCTGCTACATTTACTTGAGTAACGTTTTGAAAGAAATGTACTTCTAAGAGTAGTTTTACTGCACCATACATTTTTTTTACTTGTCTGCGATGTCTGCCAAAACAAACAGACATTTCAGCATACAAAAACTTGTCTAGCCTGAGGAAACGTGTTGCATTAAGTTTGACCTAAATTCATTTTTTGCTGTGGTTATAAGCAGATATATGAAACCTAAAAAGCTTTGCAATCTAACATCAAAAGCAAGCATCCAGTATAATGTTCAGAGAACGGAGGGGAATTCAAATTCAGTTTTTTAATGCATTTATTTGCTTTGAACATTTCAAATTCATATATTAATAATTCACATTCTAGTTTCCAGTGACACAGATTCCTGGCCATAAAAAGCCCCCTGTTGGTTTTTTCCTTTCTGACTAGGAGGTGATTGAGTAGAGGAGGGTTGGTGGAGGGATGGCACCTCCTCTTCCTCCTGTTGTACATCATTCTCCCTATCCTTTGTCTTCTTGCTCTCCTCTAACTTCTATTCTTCCTCCTCCTCTCCTTTTATCTTTCTCCACACCTTGCACCTTCTTCTCTTCTTTCCACTCCTTCTTTCTCCTCCACGTCTTCAAATTGATTCTGTTTCATGGTGTCAGTGGAGGTGAGGACGCTCATGTCGTCCTCTTCATCATAAATGTCATAGTCCTCCTTCTCCTCAAAACCTTCATCAACCTCCCCCTCTTCCTCCTGTCCCTGCTCTGCCTGCTGCTCCCCCTCCACTTTCCTGAGTGGACATGAAGCTTAGCTTGAAGAGTGTGAAGGAGTACAGGACCACTGGGCTGCCGCACACCTGGAGTTTTAAAAGAAAACAGGTGAAAGTTTCACATTATGTTGTTGATTGCTGTCACCTGACTGAAGAACCACACGCACAAGAATTCCAATGTGCACATATTCTGTGCCTGTACAAATGACTATTAAGCCTGTTACTGTCAGTTATTTATATTCAAAGTGTATCTGGTGCAATATCTGGCAGAAGTATGGGAGCTCCACAGGTAACTCTTTATTATCATCATTAGTTTCATCTTCAACACTGGATTCATTGTCGCTACCACATTTATCATTATCAGATTCAGATGATGTGTCTGACTGGGCTGTAGAAAACACACTAACAAACATCATGCATAAAGTTATGCATACATCACTATTTATCCTAAATGAGGTTCCCACCACACAGTACTGGAAAAAAAAATACTTCTAGTGTCCATCCTTGAGCACTATGAGGATGATGAATCTAACTTAAGTATCAAACAGTATTTCAATGAAAGACAGCCTGTTTGTGCTGCGCTTCTATCAATTCAATTCAATTCAGTTTTATTCATATAGCTTCTTCCACAATCAAAATCTCAAAGCACTTTACAGAAACCCAGAGCCTGAGCCCAGAGCAAGCACTTAGGCGATAGTGGCAAGAAAAAACTCCCTTTTAACAGGAAGAAACCTTGAGCAGAACCTTGGCTCTCTTGATGCTGTCTCCCAGCCACTCTGGTGTATCACCTGACCTGAATACAGCATCACTGACTTTCAGCAGTGATATGACCTCTGCATTCAGCCAGGGTTTTTGGTTTGGTTAGATGGTCACTGTCTTGGTGGTGGTGACATCCTCAACATATTTTGAGATGAAGCTGAGCACAGTTGATGAGCATTCCTCTAGGTCCAGCTTTCCCTCTCTTATAGAAGCCTCTCTCCATGCCAGTCTGTGGATTGGAAACAGTCCTGAAGCACGGAGATAGCGTCAGACATAAAGGCCTGGATGACTTGTAACTTCCTTCTTCTGAATTCAGACAAAACTGAGGTTATTGTGTTTGGCCCTAAACACCTCAGAAACAGACTATCTGACCATATAGTTACTGTAGATGGCATTAACTTAGCCTCCAGTACAACTGTGAGGAACCTTGGAGTTATTTTTGATCAGGATATGTCCTTTAACTTGTTTAACTTGCATATAAAACAAGTCTTTAGGACTTCTTTCACCTGTGCGCTATGCAATGAAAAACTTGTTACTTCTAGACTGGACTACTGTAATTCCCTATTATCAGGATGTCCAGTTAACTCTCTAAAAAGCCTCCGGCTGATCCAAAATGCTCTAGCGAGAGTGCTGACTAGAATTAGCATGAGAGATCATATTACTTTGCTACTGGCTTCTCCTTATTGGCTCCCCATAAAATCCAGAATAGATAAAACTTTATTGATCCCACAGCGAGGAAATTTACTTGTTAGGCGGTTCACAGAAAACAGTAAAAAATTATAAAGTGCAGAAAAACAAGAAGTGTGCATGCAATTCAAGTACAAAAAAAGTGCAAAAAAATTGCGTATTTAAAATCTAAGAAAGTTAAGTTAAAGATACAAAAAAACTGTAAAAACTGGCTATATACAAATTTACACGATGATGGACTGATGAGTGGGATGTGAGAAAGAAAAAAATATTGCACATACCCACATGAAAAGTTAGGCCAGACCAGAGTACAACTAAACAGCTGAGTTGTACAGTCTGACAGCAGAGGGAATGAAAGACCTGTGGTAGCGCTCCCTCCAACAATGAATATTTAAGTCTGCTGCTGAAGGAGCTGCTCAGCGCCTCCACAGTCTGGTGCAGGGGATGATCTTAAAATCCTTCTCCTTACATATAAGACGCTCAATGGCCAGGCTCCTTTATATCTCAAAGAGCTGATAATACCGTATTATCCCAACTGATTGCTTGGGGCCAGGCTCTGGGTCTCTGTAAAGCGCTTTGAGACAATTTTAATTGTGGAAGGTGCTATATAAATAAAATTGAATTGAACTGAATTGAATTGAATAAATTATTATTATTATTATTCCTACTATTAGTCTTACCATCATTAGTTATTTTATTATTGTTTAATTAATTAATTAATTAATTTGTTATTGTTTGCATTGCTATTAGTCCTATTACTAATCATACTATTGTCCTCTTATTACTTTTAATCGTGCTGTCTTCATGAAATCTGCATTGTCTTATGTTCTCTTTCCTCCCCTCTTGCCCCCCCTCCCCTCCTTCTTTCTCTCTCTCTCAACCCAACCAGTTGAGGCAGATGGCCGCTCACCATGAGCCAGGTTCTGGAGTGGAACTAATGGTAAGAGTGGATGCATTATGTTTGTTTGTTTGTTTGTGGCACTGGGGTCTTGTTTGAGGTGTTTATTTTAAGTTTGAAAAAACGTGCTAACCACTAGCAAGAAGCTAGTTAGGCCATTATGGCTAATTTACTTTATTGCTAAGCCCCATTGTGTGTACTGGTGTTAACTGTAGTGTGTAACTGTCAAATGTCTATGTAATAATAATCATATTGTAACGTGCATTTTATTTGTGTTTCAGTTTTACAAATAAATAAGAAGAATCAGTAAAGCAGTAAAGGAAAATCTACTGGGTCTCCTCATTTGTTCGCTATCTGTCAGCCAGGACAGAATAGTAGATAATATTATGAAGAGTGTGGTATAGACATGCTCTGTATGGAAAGTGCCTTGAGATAACTTCTGTTATGATTTGGTGCTATATAAACAAAATGAATTCAATCGAATAGTGTCAGATGTTATGTTTGGGTCTTCTTAGTGTGTGACAGATGTGCACAGTCACAGGAACATAAGGGACAGTAAGTTTAACAGTGCTGTTAGAATGGCCGTTCTGACACCAGAGACTGCCAGAGGAATAAAAATGCCAAGGCAAAGGTGGAATAATGCAGATACGTATTTTCTTTTATTTTCTCTTTTGTAACACAGGTATAGCAACACACAGGGTGAGGCCTAGCCAGTAACCACAGAGATTTAAAATGGGCGCCCTTTTATACTGTGGCCTGGTAGGCATAATTAGACAAAACCATTCACAGGTGTTCATAGATATAGATTTATAAATATGATAATATGAAAAATATGATTATTAGATTTAACCAAAAAAAATATTTAAAATAACCTGCGTGCTGTAAAATAATCCCTCAACCAAACACCATAAACATATTTACAATAATGATATATATAAGACAGTTTTTCGTACCCCCCCCCTGTCTTGCCCTGCCACTTGGCTGCACCCGGAACGTTATTAACCCCGTCCGTTACCCAGGGGACTCTTTTCCCTGACGCACCCCAGGTGAACGCAAAACAGGCAGAAGGTGAGTATTAACGATAGCATGAAGAATTCTGTTTGGCACTTCCACTATTCTTATCACAAATACCACAATACGTTTCATCACTTTTGCCGGTGTCCGCCAATTCTGGACCGTCCGCTATCCACGGAGTCTAACCGACCTCCTCTCATTATAGACGGAGCCGAGCGGCCACCCCGGCATCCGACCGAGGCCGACTCCGCACATATGATAACTATCTTACGCAACCACTTTTGCTGTTATCTCGTGAAACGTTCATGTTCGAATGTTATATGCCAAATATATAATAAAAGTGCCTTTCGCCATTACTATAGATTGTCTAGTTATTTATAAACAATATCCAAAACCCACCGTGCACAATATTTACAATAATATTTACAACACCGTAACCCGACAGTCAACGGTAACGAAGTCCTTCGTTACATTTCCTCCCCCCTTTCTCGAAGGAGAACAGTATCTCAGTCCTCAGACATCCTGGAAAGACAGTCCGCCACCACATTCGACTTCCCTGACCTGTAGCAAACAGTAAAGTCATACGGTTGCAGGGAAAGATACCATCCAGCAATGCGCATGTTGGCATCCTTCATCCGATGAAGCCACTGCAGAGCTCTGTGATCAGTTTCCAAGACAAAGTGTCGTCCCAGCAGATAATACCTGAGGGTATCGATGGCCCACTTCATTGCCAAACACTCCTTCTCCACCGTGGAGTATCTTGTTTCCCTTAAGACGGATCTTGTGCTGAACCAGAGAAGTGAAACCAGGTGTCTCACAGAAAAGCTCTGGGTCCAGCAAGGGCTTGATGTCTGTCTGCTGGGTGGGAGACAAATGTGAAATGTCCACAGACAAGGGCTCACCTGCCGTGGTGCTGGTTGGAAAGAATTTCTCATCAGTGTCCTCATCCCGAACAGCACGCACCAGCAGCTGCTGGCACACCCGCTGCGGACGCTCCTGAAACTCCTTCAGAAGGTTCACATGGAAGGTCTGGTGTTTTTTAAGCTTGTCCGGCATGTGCAGTTCATATGTGACTCTACCCACACGTCTAGTCACCTCATAAGGGCCCTGCCATTTAGTCAGCAGCTTACTGTCACTGGTTGGCAGCAGCAACAGCACTTTCTGACCTGGACTAAAGACCCTCTCTCTGGCCTTCTGATCATACCAGGTTTTCTGACTGGCTTGAGCTGACTTCATGTTCTCCTGTACCAGCTCTGACATCTTCTGCAGTCTTTCCCTCATTTTGACTACATATGCCACTACATTCTCCCCCTCTGGCTTTGGATTTTCCCAGTAGTCTTTTAGAAGGTCCAACGGCCCTCTCACCTGGCGGCCGTACAACAGTTCAAAGGGTGAAAAGCCTGTTGATGCTTGTGGAACCTCCCGATAGGCAAACAGTAAGTATGGCAGCCACTGGTCCCAATCAGCCCCTGTCTGGGAGATGAACTTGCGCAGCATGTTCTTCAGTGTCTGGTTGTACCGCTCCACCAGCCCGTCTGTCTGGGGGTGGTAAGGGGTGGTCTTAATGCCCTTTACACCAAGCACCTGATAAACCTGCTGCAACAACTTGGACAAGAAGTTTGTCCCGCAGTCTGTCAGAATCTCCTTAGGTATGCCTACCCTGGAAAAGAGCTGAATGAGGCAGTTGGCAACATGTCTAGCCTTACATGACCTGAGGGGAAAAGCTTCAGGATAGCGTGTTGCATAGTCACATATGACTAAGATGTAACGGTGGCCTGCAGAACTTCTCTCTAATGGCCCAACTATGTCCATTCCTATCCTCTCAAACGGTGTGTCTATGATTGGCAGAGGCTGAAGCTGTGCCCGTGCTACTCCTT
Organism: Toxotes jaculatrix; assembly: GCF_017976425.1. NCBI lineage: Eukaryota > Metazoa > Chordata > Actinopteri > Toxotidae > Toxotes > Toxotes jaculatrix. The sequence goes on from NC_054401.1 coordinate 29,677,570, forward strand.
TTGCTGAGGTAAGCTGGCATTTTTCACAAGCGCTGCAGAACTGAGAAACTTGGGTGTACATCCCTGGCCAAACAAACCGACTTGCAATCCTGTTCAGAGTTTTCTGAAAAGCCATATGACCTGCCCATGGAATGGAATGGCCTAACTCCATGACTTTGTCTCTGAACTGTTGTGGCAGTACTAAAGCTTCAGTCTGTCCCTTGCGTTGATATAGAATGCCCTCACGTATCACATAAGTAGCATCCTCTAAGCAGCTGATGTTACCCTGCTTAACCCCATCAACCTCTGTCACCTTCCCAAACCACCCTTTTAATGTAGGGTCCTGTTTCTGTAGTGTGCCTACATCAGGGGGAAAATCAAAATCAAGCTCGCCAAGTGGAGTGGGTGGGATGTCTGTCCCTTTCCTGGGGCACCCTCTGAGCTTTTCTCTCCTCCTCTGAGCTCTTGACTTGGGCAGCTTCACTGGGCCTGCCTCCACGTCTACCTCATAGAAAGGCAACTCCCTGAGCGCTTCCTCTGCACTCTGTGCTCTCGTGGTGACATTGCAGGGTTTAACTGGTTTCCCCTCAACTTCATCAGGTGGCTCCCAGAAGCCTGCTTCTGACCCTTGACCCTCGTCACTGCTCAACTGAGGCTCACCCCCTGCCTTGTCCACCAGATCATATAATATGGGCACATCATTACCCAAAATGACTGGAAATGGCAACTTGGGGGCTAAAGCCACAGTCATCAGGAAAGTTTGGCCACCCACTGTCAAATACACATCTGCTGTGGGATACAGATGCTCATCCCCATGAACACAGCCTATTGGTGTCTTGTTGTCATTCCACTTTCCCTGTGGAACCAAAGTGGCCAACACTACTGTCTGATAGCATGCTGTATCTAGTAAAGCAACTTCTCTCTGTCCATTAATCAGGACTGGTGCTGTTCGGCCTGCTTCCCTTACTGTGTGTACTTTTGTTGGTCTTGGCACTGAACATAGGAGAGATGGCTTGGTGTGAGTGCTGGCTGGACAAAACTGCTTAGTATGGCCTAAACCATTACAGTGGTAGCACCTGATTTCTTGCTTAGCTTGTCTAGGTGGAGGTTTTTTAGCACGATTAGGGGCTTGGGGAGAGAACTGCCTGCTGCTAACAAAGCTTCTACTTTGTGGCTGACCAGACCCCTGTTCCCAACCAGTGGACTCACTCAGACGGGCTTGGTGCTGTCCCCAGCCGAAGGTGGCATTCCGGCTCCCTTTCCTGGCCGATGTGAAGACCTCTGCCAGGCGAGCAGCCTCCTCCGCTGTCTTGGGGTCATGTTCTCTGATCCAGACCTCCAGCTCTGGATGAACCATCCTCAGGAACTGCTCCAGGATGACCACCTCTGAAATTTCTTCAACCGATGATGTTTCTGGTCTGACCCACTTTGAGAAGAGGTCCTTCAACCGAACATACAGCTCTCGTGGGGTTTCTCCAGGCTCAATTCTCAGGGAGCGGAATCGTCTTCTGTAGGTGTCGGGTGTAATTTCATATTTCGCCAAAATTGCAGCTTTAACTTTATCATAGTCCTCAGAGTCTTTTATGTCCATCAAAACATATGCACTCCGTGCCTTACCAGTGAGCAGAGGAACCAGACGCACAGCCCAGCCTTGTTTGGGCCAGCGACATACATGGGCCATTCTCTCAAATGTGGTCAGGAAGTGCTCAATGTCGTCATCTGCAGTTAAAGGCAGCAATTTGGGTTCTCGGGGGGCAAGCAGTGCCTTTCCTGGTCTGAACCCTAGGCTCATCTGGCTGGTCATCTCACCGAGGTCATCTGCATCATCATCATCATCATCCCCAGCATTCAGTTCTCGGGGCTGATTTTCCTCCCATGCACCATGCTCTTGTCTATAATCTTCTCTCAGCATGTGCACTTGCTGCTGCATCTGCTGAAACTGCTGTTGCATGTTTCTCCACCGCTGCTCTTGACGGAGGGATTCTTTCTCCATTTGTTGCTCTTTCAGCGTCTGAGACCGCATGAAAGATTTTACCAAGCGTGATAACTCCTCCAACTGTTCTTCTCCTTTGGCTCCTGCTACAGTGTCTGTAGTAGCTGCGGCACAGGCACCCTCAACAGGGTCTTCTTGGTCATTTTTCTTTCCTCTAGGCATCATAACTTTGGAGTGTGGGCCCCAGCTTCTTGACACCACTTGTTAGAATGGCCGTTCTGACACCAGAGACTGCCAGAGGAATAAAAATGCCAAGGCAAAGGTGGAATAATGCAGATACGTATTTTCTTTTATTTTCTCTTTTGTAACACAGGTATAGCAACACACAGGGTGAGGCCTAGCCAGTAACCACAGAGATTTAAAATGGGCGCCCTTTTATACTGTGGCCTGGTAGGCATAATTAGACAAAACCATTCACAGGTGTTCATAGATATAGATTTATAAATATGATAATATGAAAAATATGATTATTAGATTTAACCAAAAAAAATATTTAAAATAACCTGCGTGCTGTAAAATAATCCCTCAACCAAACACCATAAACATATTTACAATAATGATATATATAAGACAGTTTTTCGTACCCCCCCCCCTGTCTTGCCCTGCCACTTGGCTGCACCCGGAACGTTATTAACCCCGTCCGTTACCCAGGGGACTCTTTTCCCTGACGCACCCCAGGTGAACGCAAAACAGGCAGAAGGTGAGTATTAACGATAGCATGAAGAATTCTGTTTGGCACTTCCACTATTCTTATCACAAATACCACAATACGTTTCATCACTTTTGCCGGTGTCCGCCAATTCTGGACCGTCCGCTATCCACGGAGTCTAACCGACCTCCTCTCATTATAGACGGAGCCGAGCGGCCACCCCGGCATCCGACCGAGGCCGACTCCGCACATATGATAACTATCTTACGCAACCACTTTTGCTGTTATCTCGTGAAACGTTCATGTTCGAATGTTATATGCCAAATATATAATAAAAGTGCCTTTCGCCATTACTATAGATTGTCTAGTTATTTATAAACAATATCCAAAACCCACCGTGCACAATATTTACAATAATATTTACAACACCGTAACCCGACAGTCAACGGTAACGAAGTCCTTCGTTACAGTGCTTAATGCTAAACTTAGTGTGCATTGTCCCTGGTTAATCGAACAAACACAAAGCAACTTCCTTACCTCCTATATACTCTATTACAATGCACAGGCCCCTTTTTGTCTCAAAGGAGGAAAACACTTGCTTTTAGTTGACGGAGCTCAGATTGTCCATTGTCTGTATTATGCTGCATGTCCTTCTCCCCCTCGCCTCCATTCCTAGCTGTCCTATCATCCTCCTTTTCCTCCTTTCACCCAGCCCGGCCGTCGTTCTACTCAAGGTTTCTTCCTGTTAAAAGGGAGTTTTTCCTTGCCACTGTCGCCTTAAGTGCTCTGGGGTCAGGCTCTGGGTCTCTGTAAAGCGCTTTGAGACAATTTTGATTGTGGAAGGCGCTATATAAATAAAATTGAATTGAATTGAATAGATGTGAACCAAGGAGCAGTATGAGGAAACAAGACAGTCTTTTGTTGTGTAATCCATGTATGTCAAACAGTGTGCTTGGACCCCGATTACTGCAGCTTATGGCAAAGTTAAAGTTTAAAATGTATTACTTTATTGATCCCTCAAGCTGGGGAAATTTATCTCTGCATTTTACCCACACCAAGTGAAGGAAACACACACACAAGCATGCACGTGCACTAGAGACGCTGGGGCAGGGGGCTGCCTAGTCAGGCACTGGGGTGGATCAGTGCCTTGCTCAAGGGCACCACAGCCATGGTCGCACACTGCTAAAAAGGGGTGTTTAAAAACAAGATAAAAACACAAAATCTGAGGAAAAAGGTACTCAAAACAAGTGACATTATCTGTCCATGCAGCAAGATAATTTCACTTGACAAGATTTCTGAATTAAGATTGTTAAATCCTGAAATAAGCGTGCCTAAAGATGTATTCAGAATTCTTAAAATAATGCTGAAGAAAATGCTGGTTTTAGGATGAGATTACTTAGAATTTAACTTTTTACAGCCCCAAAATAAGTGAAATATACTAAGTATAAGCAAATACATATTTGTTTTCGTACTTCCATCCATCCATTTTCTATACTTAATCTGTCAGGGTTGCGGTGAGCTGGAACCTATCTCAGCTGACTATGGGCAAGAGGCAGGGTACACCCTGGACTCAATCGCAGGGCTGACAGACAACCACACACACATGGGCAATTTAGAGCAGCCAATTAACCTAATGTGCATGTTTTTTTGGGATTGTGGGAGGAAGCTGGAGTACCCGGAGAAAACCCACGTAGGCACAGGGAGAACATGCAAACTCTCAGTGCTAACCACTGCACCACCGTGCCGCCCATTTCTGTACTTTTTTCTGCAAGCTAAGCGGAGGATTAGTAAAAACATATATATTAAATTTAGAGAAAAAACACTGAGTGGAAAATGACTAAGCTCTGTCTTAATCCAAGTTGGTTTATCTTGACACAAGGCTACAAACAAGGCCATTGACTGTATTTCCTATTTTTCTGTTTATTTCAAAGAACATACATTTGTGCCAACAAAATATAGTCTTTGTGATATTATTCCCCACAGAAGTAGACATTAATATGGAGGAATGATAAGGGATACATTGATGTATTGGGTGATAAGGTTGGCCTGTTTCAGCCCTGTTAACAAACATTGGTCATCAAAAAATGCCATGGACTGTATGATGAGTTGTGGTTAAGGCTGTATAATTTATCTTCCACATTGTTTGAACATCCTTGAAGTCAGAGCAATAATAAACTGTTTATTTTAGATGCTTTTTGTGTGACTCTTGAATCAAGCAACCTGAATTTGTTACTGAGTCTTAAAATAAAATTTATTTTGATGAGACTTTGGGTGAGAGATGTAATGTATCTTATTTTAACAGTTATTTACCTCATTTTAAGATTTCCTGCTTATTTGAGACAAAAAAGGTGAGGGTGTGCTTGATTTAAGATTACAGTGTAAAGTTGAACACTTTACACTCTTAAAACAAGATAAATTATCTAACACTTCTAAATCTAAGTGTTATTTTATCTTGGTAAGAACCAAATAATTTGCAGTGCAGTGGCGGGGGGGGGGCACATCTCCTTCACCACCACCTATATCCATTGTACATATCCGTTGTGCTTGGTCAAGGAATCAAACCAGCGACCCTCTGATCTGCAGGCGGTCTAAAGTCCAAAGCTGCACTCTTAACTTGCTGCGACTCTTAATGGCCGCCCCAATATTCCTTTCTTATGTTTTTAATGCATTATGTTGAGCACTTTAAATTGCCTCTGTGTATTAACCCCTTAACATTCCGGCCAAATTTGCCCAATATGCCTGTCAAAAACATACCCAAATTAAATTCAAAGCTGTTCTTGAGCCATTAGGAGGACTTTCAAAAGTTTGGTCTCTTTGTGAAGGTAACACTCTGAAGTTTTTATTTCAGCAGTCTGATGTACTGTAGTTATAACTGGTGTGGAGTAAGAGAATATTAAATACAGAAAAAAAAAAGTTTTTTCCTCGCCTGGATTTTTTTTGTAAAAATGCATCTTTCTAATAACCTGGGTTTGTAGGTATGGATTAGATGATAACATATTTCTGTAGACTGAAGTCCTACCCATTCCATGTTAAAATGACTGTTTTGCACAGGTTTTCAGTGGGTATGTCCAGGCATTGTCAAGAGCTATCCAAAATGGGCACTTTGGATAGCTTTTTGGCACGCCAGGATAAAAAAGTGTATAACTGCTGATGCTTCAACATACAGACATCAGTGAGGGCTCTAATGAAAGGTGACACTTAGAGGAATCATATTCCATATTTCATATTCATATTCACAGTTAGTAGTACTGAAATAAAGTTATGGAAGAAAAAACACATTAAATGCTCATTATTCTATTGAAACTAAACGTGATTTATAAGAAATGAGTCAAAAAAAGTGCTATGGTCAGAAATCAACACCTTTAAGTGAATCAAACACACTATTCACAGCAAACTGTTTACATATTTACAATTTCACCTTCCTTAGTTTGGTCGCCTGGTTAGCTCAGTCGGTAGAACATGAGACTCAATCTCTCAGGGTCGTGGGTTTGAGCCCCACTCTGGACGGCTCCACCTCACCAGGTGGTGAGCCCACTGTAGAATTTCGGTGTGGACTGGGTGGCTGCAACCTGGGCCTGGACCCAGATAAGCGGAGGATGATGACATCATCACATATTATTTTCAGCATGCCATGCAGTAAAGTAAGAGACTTGACTCATTTAATCAACTGATCTCAGTCTTCAGACAGTTGATTGGTCAAACTGTGTGCTCTTGATTGCTGGGAACAAAAACCTACAGCCACATGGCCCTTTGTGGAACAGTTTGGACACCTCTGAGATAGACACTCTCTCCTGTTTTTTAGTGATGTGTCAGTCACGACAGAAATGGCTCTTCGAAGTGGACAACGGGAGACGCAGCCACTTTGTTTTTGTTTTTTTCCGTTCACGTGATTGGTCAACTACGCGAGGCGTGTCCGCACTGAGCCAGGGGGGTAGCGGGGGTTACAAACACAGGAGAGAAACAGAGAGAGAACAGCCCCTAAAGAGACAACAGGCTGGGAAGGTGATGAGTGACCACAGGAAAATTCATTCATTTTACACGTAATTTTACATTATTTTGTTAATGAATTAATTTAAGCAACAAACAAAATCTGCGGAGCCCCTTGGGAGTCGAAAGAACTGGCACTTTTTAGTGAGCCGAGCCATAAGAAAATCACTACTGTTTTTACGCACATACGCAAGACTAGCTGACATCCAGTATATTTGTTTACGCACGGTCTTGTAGCCCCTCCTCCTTCCGCAACCCCAACATGTGACAGGTCCCCGTGACTGGAATTTCATTGGCTACACGACCATTAGATCAGATTCAGTCAGGGGGTGTACTTTTACGTGATAGAGTCGCTCATTGGCTATTTCTGGCTGTGGGGGGGCCATAGATCTTCCTGGATGGTCAAATGAGGTGTCAATCAAAAGCAGAGAGCAGGGACTACAAACCAAGCTCCATGGGATCAACTTTCAACGCAAAACTAAGGCGACAAAACGTAGAAAGGAAGGAGAAATAGTGGGATGTGTTTTTGAGTCGGGATGATACGATTGAAACCTTTGATCATTTATGCACCTAAAGACATGTTTTTGACTGTATTTTTCCACTGGACGTGATTCTTTAGGCATTTCCTGACAAAACAAGACCATTTTTTTTTGTTGTTGCCCTGCGTGTTGAACCGCAGGGTGACTAGTAAAAAAATAAAAACAGTGAGTGACGAGAGTTATTACTTTGATGTTTTTTAGAAGATGGTTTAGTTCTACCTAAAGTTGTTGTTTTATCTTGTAAAGGTTTATATCACTGAAAAGATAAGACTTTCAGCTTTCAAATGATGTGCTGCATGTGCACCACCTTAAATGTAGTAGTTATGTAGGTACAATAAAATACAGACATAGTAGTAGTTGTGAGCATATTTTTCCCTTGCAATTGTAACCAGTCTGGTCTGACACTTATATAAAAAACACTTAGACAGGAACACCTGTAATGCTTACCTCTCCTCAAAACGTCCAGAAAATGAGTGAGGAGGATAGTGCAAATTCACAGTAAGGTCAAAATACAACTTACCAAAGTAAAAGCTCCCCAAAATAAATACAGACAAAAATATAAACACATAAAAAAAACATCAGAATATGAACATTCATAAGAAATGGATTTGGTGAAATACACCTATTAAAATTATACATCAGTTACATCCTCCCCTCCTGGATTTCACCAAAATCCAAACCATACCTCTAAATACACTGCACTGGGACTACTGACCAAATTTTGAAACCTCGCTGGGACTCACAATAGAACTCGAAGCTCTATCATCAGCTATTTGAGCTACCTAAAATATAGGTTCAGAGAAAAAACAAGGGTGACCAGGCCTTTGTCCCTCTTAGATTAATATGATGCCTTTTACACCATACAGATCACCTACCAATTCCAAACATATAAAACATCCTACATTTTAAGCTTTACATTGGTCACAATGTCCCTTAAATGCATATTCACAAAACGACCCTGCCAACCCGTTTCCTGACCACGTGCTCTGCATCTGTGGGCAGAGGCATTTGTGTAATTGTGTCATGAACTGAGTCTGCAACTCACGACTGTGTTGCTGTGTGTGCTGGGTGTGAGCAGGTTTCCAGTTCACGTGAGAGTACTTCTGACATAGGTGGATGATCTGAGTCAGGTTCCGCAGCTAAACTGTCCAAGTCATTGCCTCTTACTGAGAAGCTCTGCTGGGTTTGGTCATGAATGGACTGCTCTCTGTAATCCAGCTCCGGAACATCTTGACTTGACTCGTCTGATTCCGACAACATTTTGCTCAGAATCTCCCAGCTCTGAGCATCCTCTGATGTCCTCATCACCCACGTGCTGGTCCTTTCCTCTGTGTCCTCTTCTCCTAAAGACTCCATGGAGTTAGCGGCACATGTTCCTTCCTCTGATTCAACATCACACAACTCCTCTTCAGTTGACTCCACAGGCAGAAAACTGACATCCAGCACCAGATTGCGATGCACTATCTTTATGTTGCCTTCACTGTCCTCTAACTTGTGTGTCCTCAGATTTCTGTCTTTGACCATGTACACTGTTTGACTCCATTTTTCTGCTAGCTTTTTCTTTCCTCTTTCACCCTTATTTGCAACAAGTACTCTGGCCCCTATGTTCAGTTGAGTGCCTTTCAGTTTTCTGTTGTAACCCTTTGCTTGCTTGTCTTGTTCTTTGATAGCATGTTTCTGGGCTATTCTGGCTGCTTCATGGAGATGTGACAGGAGTATTCTCACATAGTTATTGTGATCAACATTCACTGGGTCATGCAACACCTGTTTGAACATTACATCTACAGCGAGCCTTGGGACTCGGCCAAACATAAGCTGGAACGGCGCATAATCTGTGGTTTCATGTTCTGTTGCATTATATGCAAATGTCAAGTGTTTGTACCTGTTGAGTCCACTTGTCTTTCTCTTTTGGGAAAGAGATCACAACATATTTCCATGTGTCCGGTTGAATGTCCCAGTCCCCCCATTTCCCATTGGATGGTATGCTGTAGTGTGTGACTTGGAGACTCCAGGTAGTCTGAGCAGTTCAGCTATGAGCTTGCTTTCGAAATTGGTACCCTGATCGGAGTGGATACATTCAGGGAATCCACACACACAGAAGACGTGATCCCACAGCTTCTTAGCCACTTGTTTAGCAGTCTGATTTGGGCAAGGGAAAGCGTGGACTAATTTGGTGAAGTGATCTGTCATGACAAGAACATCCACTGAATGCTGCTTGCTATCCTCAGCACTCCAGAAATCCAAACACACTAGTTCCATAGGAGCAGACGTTTTGATGCTTTCAAGAAGGGCTCGAGCAGAGGGGTCAGGTGTTTTGGATAGAATACACCTTTGGCAACACTTGACATACACCTTGACATAATCGCAAGGCAGCGAGATGCAGGGTCCTTGCCTACCCCTAATGTCCAGCAGCATCATGTGTGCCATGATATGCTTTTTCTTTGAGGCTGTCTGGCAGAATGTATTGCAGTCTTTTCTGTTTACTAATGGGGTCCCTCGTAACTGTGTAGAGGACACCATTTTGGACCTTGAGTCTGTCCCATTGTTTGACAAGCACCATGGTTTTTGCATTCAACCCTGCTCTTTCATGTCTGGAAGGGCGCCTCCTACAGATGACAAATGGAATCATTGTAGAAATGATGGGATCAAATTCCTGGCTGCGCTGGAGATCCTGGAGTGTGAATACAGGGAGTGTGTCTTGCCCTGGTGGCAGCAGATCCTGAACAGATTGGATGAACTCCACAGCCCTCGTCTCAGCAGCTGTTACCCATTGATCATGAACATCCAAAAGAGCTTTAACATCCACAGCATCACAAGGACGCTTGAGAAGGCCAGACTGGGACATCACAGCACTGCAGCTTGATTTCTTTACCTGGTGACACTGAACCTTTAACTGGAAGGTGTCTTGGATACTGTTGTGACTGACGTTCTCACCTTCAGCAACAAGACGGCTGTACTGTTTCGTGATGAGCCTCTGACTGATGGTTTTTGCAAAGGGGTCTCTGCTGACGGCATCAGCTACTATGTTTTTGGTGCTGGGTATGTGTTTCAAGTCGAATGTGTAAGGGGCAAGCTTGGACACCCAGCATTGCTCGCAGGCGTCGAGCTTGGGTTTTGTCATAATATAGGTAAAAAGATTGTTATCAGTCCACATAGTAAAAGAATAGCCTCTTAACCAATGGCTGAACTTTTCGCACACACTCCATTTTAAAGCCAAAAACTCAAGCCTGTGGGTTGGGTATTTCTTTTGAGAACTGCTCAGAGTTTTGGCAAATGCAATGGGGCATGCTTTTTCCTCGCCTGTTGGTATTTGTGACAACACAGCCCCAAGACTGTCTAACAAAGCATCAATGGAGAGGATCAGAGGCTGCAAGAAATCTGGGTGAGAAAGGACGGCACAATTTAACAGACTCTCTTTCAGGCTTCTCAGGGCCACATCACATTCATCTGTCCAATCAGAGGGTCTGAGCTTTCTGTAAGAACCAGTGTTGGAGCTTGACTTGACCTTCCCACGTTTTTTTTGTCCAGCAGTGAGAGCGAACAATGGCTTGGCCATAGAGGAGCAGTTGGGGATGAAGGGTTGATAATAAAAAACCATCCCAAGAAAGGACTTTATCCTCTTCACTGACGGTGTGCAACCATCATCCTCCATCAGGTCTGCTTTTGACATCTTTGATATGACCTCAACTTTTGTTGGTTCCACAGCCACCCCATCACCATCTGCAATATGACCCAGAAACTTGACTGAGGATCTCATCAGGTGGAATTTCTTCATAGTCACTCACTGATTTCCTTATTATCTCCTGCTCTTCCATTTCAGATAGTACTTGCCTTAGTTTCTGGTAATGTGCCGGTGGTACACGCCGATAGGGGAGGCGGAATGGTCTTTCATCAGTGAGTCAGGTGCGATGTGTGAAGCCTTTTGCTTTGCCACAGTCCAGTGCATGTTTGGAGAAGATGTCATTGTATCTCTCAAGCAGTTCAAACAACTACTCCTTCCCCGCTTGGTCAGTGTGGCACTGGTCAATATCAATGTCCAGCCCAGCGCGTTGTAGTCGCTGTTTCAGATCTTCAGGTTTGACATTATCATGTTTTTTCTCTTGTTTGGTTCTTTCAGGTTTGTTGGTGCCCTGGAAGCAGCGTGGATCCGGGTCACAGCACCACTGTAACTGGTCTGGTCTGACACTCTGCGTTGTGTTGTGGGTGATGAGGAAAGAGACGAGGACAACCTCTGCCTTGCTGACCGGAGGATTTATTCTCTGTGCAAAACATAAAAATCGGTACAGCAACTTCTCATGACCAGCTTTTCACAGCCACACCTCTCCTCACAGCATCCAGAAAACGAGTGAGCTGCAACCACATTACTCTCTGTTTGATTAATAAAACAACAAAATTATTATGTGTTCAATAAAATAAAATACGTCTTTCAAACTGTATAGTTGCAGTAACAATGTGCAATTTTAGAGCCATTTTCCCCCCATCAGCAGCAATTATTTTTTATCTCATAAGAATAAATGTACACAAAAACAACAAAAAGGGAGCTCACATATCTGTGCAAAACACATAAAAATCAGCACAGCAGCTTCTCATGACCAGCTTTCCACAGCCACACCTTTAAAAACAAGGGAACAATACAACAACCTGCGTGAAAAAACTAACTTTAAATAAATAAAAAAATACAAACTTTGAAATAAATGTGCCAGCAGCAGGTAATGTGTGTGACCTGTATCATGTAAAATTTGTAACTCTGTTTAGCGTTTTTACTGTATTTTAACATTTTATAGACAGGAACACCTGTAATGCTTACCTCTCCTCACAGGAGGAGGATAGCGCGAATTCACAGGAAGTGTCATCATTACAAGGTTGAAGGTCAAAATACGACTTACCAAAGTAAAAGCTCCCCAAAATAAATACAGACAAAAATATAAACACATAAAAAAACATCAGAATGTGAACATACATAAGAAATGGATTTGGTGAAATACACCTATTAAAATTATACATTGGTTACAGAATGAAGGATTATTAGCAGCAGTTCAGGTGTGCTCATATTGACCTCTCAATAAAGTGACTGCATGTGTTACAAACTGGTACAAGTTTAAGTAAAGCAGGGGAAACTTCATGAATATGACTAAAAATAACAAAGAGATGTATTTTACATAACTAAGAGAAAACAAGTACATAAATGAAAATGACATGAAACTTGCAAAAAGCTCTGTAACAGAGCAGCATACCTAACAAAAGAGTGATAAGGAAAACAAATGGTTACATGCAAACTGTGATGTGCTGTGCTGTTTATGTGAACTATTTAAGTGAACATTAGATTGGATGTGTCAGAGTCTGAGATTCTGAACTCTTCCAGAGAGGGAGAATGTGCAGAAACTGGTGCCATTGGTATGTTTTCTGTCTCTCACCTGTGAAACAAACCACTCAGACACACCTTAATATGTGTGTTTGTGTGTGAGAGAGATCACCTAAAATCACATCCTCTCGTTTTCCAGCCTTGCTGGCAGTGAACAATGAAAGCAAGGCTCTGTGTCTGTCTTTTTGTGTCTGTCTTTTTTCCCTTTCCATCCCCTCTGGACGAGAGGATGGAAAGGGAAAACGAAGGAGAGGAGGGGAAGTAGAGGGAGGAGGAGACACAAGGAGACAAAAAAATGGACTGAACAAGCAGAGGAGGAGGAGATTTACACTTTTTCAATTTGGAACATGTGACCTCCTTAGCTTACCTTCCTTTTTGCTATTTGTCCTTTTCTGGTGATGCTGAAGTCTTTATTTGAGTGTTATTTACTAATACATACATAATTACATAATTCCCAATGCAAGCTGCCAGCTTTGATTGGTCATTGTCCCAGCTCAGTTTTCTCAGACAAGACATAGCACTCCTTTGTGGCAGAGCAAACAAAATCACACAAACCTGGCCTTGGACAATGAACAGGCCCCCATATGAGCCAGGTTCTGCTCAAGGTTTCTTCCTGTTAAAAGGGAGTTTTTCCTTGCCACAGTTGCATTAAGTGCTTGCTCTGGGGTCAGGCACTGGGTCTCTGTAAAGCGCTTTGAGACAATTTTGATTGTGGAAGGCGCTATATAAATTAAATTAAATAAAATTGAATTGAATTGAATTAGGTTTCACACATAAAAAAAAGGGTCATAAACTCAGTATGAGAAAATATTAGTCATTGTTAAAGTGTTCCGCTTCACAGCTCAGTAATCCCAGTGACAGCTGGTAAACATAAATCTGTAACCTTCTGTAATCTTCCCAGTGCTTTTTGTATGGGAAGTGTAACTTGGAACACACCCAGTCAAGTTTAAAACTCTGAAAAAAATAAAACAAAATGAAAGTGTAAAAATGAGCATTTATCAGATCTATAGCAGACTCTAAATCAACTCTGCAATAATACTTATTGGGTTATTTTAATGTTTATTATAATTTGGGTCTTATTTTGGTAGTTATGGCCACCATTTCTATATATCAGTCTAATGATGATGTACTCACCAAAGTAATTGATGGGATAACTGGTAACACAAAGGTCATTTGGGTCACTTCTCATTCCGTACTGTGTTGAACGTGGTGTTTCCTTGTAGGAAGTGATCCAGTCAGAGCACTGACAGCAAATATCAACACTGTACATATTCTATATTCACATAATCCTCCATTTCACTTGAGATGGATGTCCTCTCTGAACCTCTAATATGATTATCCTATGGTCACCAGGTTCTTTTTTTAGACAAAATGCATTTATCAGTGCCAAAGAGCTGAGACTTACTGTTTTTTTTTCCTCATTGTAAAAAAAAAACTGTTTGGCATACTGGAAAAATGTATAGTGTTCTATGTAAGTTATATAAGTTAAATTGGAATTACTAAGGCAAAAGTATTTTAAAAAGTTAATTATTTTGAGAATGTTTTGTTGTTCATTTCATTGATATTGTTAGTTTGATCTAGAGTAAGAAATTTCCCAGCATTATTGTTAGGTCTGAGTTTGGTCAGAGTGTTTTCTAGAGGACCCAGAAGCAGACCACAGGCTGATGGCAGAGAAAAAAAATAGATTTAATAAGGATTAACACAAAGCGAGTCCAAAAACTTTCAGGACTGAAAGGAGTGGAGGCAGAGTGGCGTGGCAGGCAGTTACTGGCTGGAGGAGCGATCTTGAACACTGGAGGGCTTCACTGGAAGAGAATGAGGGTCAATAGGGCTGAACACGAGCTAAACACACAAGAGTTTCACTAGAAGACTGTTTGCACAGCGGCGAGAGAGTTACCACTGAAGGTAGACAATCCAGCGTCGAAGTGAAGCCCAGCTCCGGCTTAAAAGGAGTGATGAACAGGAAACGAGGTGCAGGTGTGCCAACCACCAGCCAGCAGAAAGCCACGCCTCTCCACTCTAATAGAAAAGACCTTCCCACAGAAGGCAGAGGGAAAACACACCAAGCACAAGCCACACAAAACCCTCATAACATAACAATTATGTTCTGTTCACTATTGATAATAAGCAATTCATTCAAAAGCATTCATTTTTGGCAGAAAATGTATTTGTCTAAAATGCTACTTTTTTTAACTTTTAAAATACAGTATATTATTTTATACCATATATATACTACTGTATATTGGAACTAACTATTTGTGTGAGCCCAGAAGGACAGGTGACAAAGGACAAATCTGGTCAGTCTGATAACAAGTACAGGGTCATGTTTTTGAGAGGATTGTAGTCAATGGTGAGCCACCCTAGTATGACTGGAGCAGTCAACCTTTCCCCCTCCCTGGTTAGGGCTAACAACATCATATACTCCCAGCTCCACATGCATAAATGTGACTGACTTGGCCCTTGTGTTATTGAGTATGGTGTATTATCGGGCCGTTGCTTTTTTTTAAATTGCTGATACTGTGAATAGTGAACTGTGAGGTTGAACAGATTCAAAGATGCATTTGACATCAGCTAAATATGTAAACTAATTACCTATCTTGGTCCTCATCCAACACTCATTCAGCAAGCCCTGACCCATATAAGATGCATCTTACCACATAGAAAACTTATTTAAAGAGCTCTTTGGTGAAAAGAGTTGCAAACCAAGGTGTCTAACTTTTCAACTGAAGATCCCCGGTAAGCTGGTCCCAGCATTCTCATCTGATAATCTTCAGCTAGGATTTATTTGGCAGAAGTACCACCCACCTGACAGCTGTATAACCTCACATCCTTTTGCACTGTAAATTTATTGACTCCAAATCCCGAAGAGGCTCTGAAAGAACCCTGCTAAAATGAGATGGCCAGAGAGGTTTGCTTTCAGTTGTAACCCTCAGTCTGCAGAGGGTGAGATTCATTAAAACAAAGGTTCACAGTGCAACAGAAAATAAATAAATAAATAAAAAATGTTGCACATCTGCACCAAGCTAAAGGCTAAACAGAAGGACAAAGATGCAGTGTGGGAAAAGAGACAGAAAGAGTGAGAAAACTGACTGCTGACAGAAACAGTTGTTCAATCAGCCAAGGGAGAAATTCAGAGAAACACAAATGTATAGCAAACCACATCAACAAAGTGAAAATGATGATGGTCTACAGAGAACATAGGGCCAAGCCAGTACAAGGCAGTCTTGGTCATAAAGTGGTGAATATATCGCCTCTTCAAGATCAGATAAACTTTAGTTATGAGATTTAAAATTTGGGGTCAAATGCTTTCATTCATTGAGTGCCTAAAGTATGTGGACATAGTTCAGAAGAAACCTTACATTAGTGAATACCCACTGAAATGCAATTCAACTTACAATAATAAAACAAGTAACATTAGTAGGCAGCTGTTTTTGGCTAAATGCAACATTTAGCTGCCAATTCAGCTGCCAACCAATTAGTACACCTAGTGCAAACTATTTTCTGTGGTTAACAGTTATGGTGTTGGCCAAAGTAGCTGCGGCTATGCTGTTGGACAAGAAAACAATTTATACACACTTTGGCTGAGAAAGCAAACTCTATGAAGTCCTGCACACACAACACACACACATAGATAAAAGTTTAACCCACATACAAGACTGTCTGTGAAGTTATGACTCTGTGCTCTCTCAGAATATCCCAGGGGGTGGATCTGCCTTCTCTGCTTCCTTTGTGTGTAAAAGTAAAATGAGCAACGCATCATCCCAAGTTTCATTTCACCACTCTGTAGAAAGCTGCAGGGGCTGTGTCAAAGCATATTTACTTTTTCTGGCCAACCTTTGTACTATAAACTTCATGCATTTACAAGTATGCAGGATTGTGAATGGAGGGATTTCAAAAAGTGGGAAAGTGGAAGTGACAGAGGAATATAGATGATGAGAATATGTCAACCCAGAGAAGAACAAGGCAGAATGTGAAGAAAGCAATCTTCCGTATTAAACTTTCTCCAAAACTTAACTTCAATAATTACATCAGATGGAAGAGAATAACATTTTTTTGAGGTAAGCAACAGACAGAGTTGTGGCAATTAGACTCCATTGAAACATAATGACAGCTTCATAATGTATAAAAAAGCCCTATTATTATTTAGCCTATTATTCATCATTAATAGAGAAAAAAAACAACCCTAGGCTTCTTTTCAGCACTGTAGCCAGGCTGACAAAGAGTCATAGCTCTGTTGAGCCATGCATTCCTCTAGCACTCACTAGTGATGACTTTATGAGTTTCTTTACCAACGAAATAGTAGATATTGGAGATAGAATTCATCAAATCCTTCTGTAGTATCAGAATTTAAGTGTGTACTGTATGTGTAAATATGTTCGGTCTCTAAGGCCACTATTTATAAGGCCACTTCTTTTAAACAAAGGCTCTCTCTTTAGAAAGCAGTCAACAGACACCTGGATTCCATTACAAGCAAAATATGGTTGGTATAAGTGCATCTGGATTCCAATACAAGCATAATATGGTTGGTATAAGTACATTTTTGTGGTTAATATGAGACAGGGAGACGCCATTAGAAGTTAGGCCTGCTAAAAACCAGGAAAAAGATAAATCTGACGCAAGTATTGATGCAAGTAAAATCACACCAACCAGACAACAGAAAAACAAGAAAGGGACATGCCCAGTTATGCCCGGACATGTCCTTGAACCTGGGCACAGTTCAGTTGTTCCTACAGGACTTCTGTATTTGATTGACTTGGTAATTTCCTCAGAAGAAGACTTGAACACTTAAAATTCTGAGAAGAAAAAGACTTAAGATAGAGAAAGGTGTGGTCACTTGGGCAGAGTGGGATTCAGTCTTCAACTGGCCCCTTGACTGGGTCTACAGCCTGGCCTGAAAAATCCACATCACTTCTTATAACTGTTAATACTATTTAACGAAAAGAAACAATAATCACTTAACTATTGACTTCTAGAATTTTTTATGTAAACTACAATGGCAAAATTGAGACTTATAAATGTGAGACTAACTTTCAGTAGATTCAAAGTAGGATTGCAGATGGATTGTTTGTTTGCTTCTTTTCAGCAGGACAGTAACAATACTTTTTAAATGGGGGTTCGTCATTTAAAAACGACTACTTAAAACTACTACTGCTCACAGTCAGAGAGTTAATTAGCATTCCTGGATGGAATTAGCCTATGTTAGCAACAACAGCTAACTACTTAATAGGTGGAGGTGATGTCACAATGCAGAGATGCGAGGGCGCCAAATTCAGATGGAGGGCAGGAAATGTTTCAGCCTTTAACTGTGTCTGTGGACGATGCAGTAAACCTGGCCCTCCATTTCATCCTCCAGCACCTGGACTCTGCAGGAACCTATGCCAGGATCTTGTTTGTGGACTTCAGTTTTGCTTTCAACACCAGCATTCCGGCTCTGCTGCAGGACAAGCTTTCTCAGCTGAACGTGCTTGACTCCACCTGCAGGTGGATCACAGACTTCCTGTCGGACAGGAGGCAGCACGTGAAGCTGGGAAAGCACATTTCTGATTTCCGGACCATCAACACTGGTTCCCCTCAAGGCTGTGTTCTTTCTCCTTTACTCTTCTCCCTGTACACCAGCAGCTGTACCTCCAGTCACCAGTCTGTCAAACTGCTGAAGTTTGCAGATGACACCACCCTCATTGGTCTCATCTCTGATGGGGATGAGTCTGCATACAGGTGGGAGATTTTAGGAAGAACCCAGCCCCTCCTGCTCTCATCCTCCTGAGTGACTCCTCAGTGAACAGGGTGGAGTCCTGCACCTTCCTGGGAACCCTCATCACCCAGGACCTCAAGTGGGAGCTCAACATCAGCTCCCTCACCAAAAAAGCCCACCAGAGGATGTACTTCCTTTGGCAGCTGAAGAAGTTCAACCTGCCGAGGTCAGTGATGGTACATTTCTACACCTCCATTATCGAGTCCATCCTCACCTCCTCCATCACCATCTGGTACGCTGCTGCCACTGCCAAGGACAAAGGAAGACTACAGCGTATCATCCACTCCACTGAGAAGGTGATTGGCTGCAATCTGCCATCTCTCCAGGACCTGTCCGCCTCCAGGACCCTGAGGCATGCAGGTAAGATTGTAGCTGATCCCTCCCACCCTGGCCACAAACTCTTTGAGACACTTCCCTCTGGCAGGAGGCTGCGGTCCATCAAGACCAAAACCTCACATCACAGGAACAGTTTCTTTCCCTCTGCCACCACCCTCATCAACACAGCTCCCCACCCCCTTCCCCACCAAACAGCACGGACCCTCATTTTCCCCACAACAGACTATGTTACATTAACTCTCTGTATGCGTTATATTAATGCTCCTATGGCATTATTATCTCTTTGCACTACATCTACTTTGCAACATTGCACATTATTACTGTTATTATTTGTACAGACTGTTTCTTCCTCTTAGTACTTCTTTCTTCTTTCTCTTATTTTAGTATTAAAAAATGTTTTCTTGTTCAACTGTGTGTTATGGGACTTGTCAGTCCAATTTGTCTGTTTTGCACCAACACCATGTCAAATTCCTTGTATGTGTAACATATCTGGCAATAAAGTGTTTCTGATTCTGATTCTGAGATACTTAACCCCCCCTCCTTGAACTGTCACCTTATCGTGGTGGAGAAGTTTTCCCCCAGGTCCAAAGAGGTCCTGGGGGACGGGTCAGACCAAGAGCGGTTCAGAAGCCTCTTATGACTATAATTAAAACAAGGTCAGTTACGTCGCCCGGTATGGCGCAGCCGGGGCCTTACCCTGGAGCCAGGCCTGGGGTTGAGGCACGCATGCAAGCACCTGGTGGCCGGACCTCTCCCTTTGGGGCCTGGCCGGACAGAGCCCAAAGGAACGACGTGGGGCTATCCTCTCGTGGACCCACCACCTGCAGGAGGAATCGTAGGGGGCCGGTGCAATGTGAATTGGGCGGTGGTCGAAGGCAGGGGCCTCGGCGACCCGATCTCGGGGCACAGAAACTGGCTCTTGGGACATGGAATGTCACCTCACTGGGGGGGAAGGAGCCTAAGCTTGTGCGGGAGGTTGAGAGGTACTGACTAGAAATAGCCGGGCTCACCTCCACGCACAGTCTGGGCTCTGGAACCCAACTCCTTGAGAGAGGCTGCGGGCTGGTGTGGGCTTGCTTATAGCTCCCCAGCTCAGCCGCCATGTGTTGGAGTTTTCCCCGGTGAATGAAGGGTCGCCTCCCTGCGCCTTCGGGTTGGGGAGAGGTCTCTCACTGTTGTCTCGGCCTATGGGCTGAATAGCAGTGTAGAGCAGTGGTTCTCAACTGGTGGGTCCCGACCCAAAAGTGGGTCGCGGACCCGTTCTGAATGGATCGCGAACAGCTGGTGAAAAATCAGCTAAATAATGTGCATCTGTTGTTGGGCATGTCTTATTTTGAAAAATTTCTTATTTTGAAAGGCATGTGTCAGACACGTGCAGCCGCCTCGGTTCGGTAACCATGGTAATCACACGATCACGGTTGTTGCAATGAGACAAGATTGCAAAGCGAAAATATGACCCAGCATATTTGAAATGTGGATTTTCATTTATAGATGATGGTAAGGGACAGAAACCTCAATGTGTTATATGTGGTGAAGTGCTTGCAAATGAGAGCATGAAACCATCGAAACTCAAGCGTCATTTGGAAACTAAACATCCTGCATATAAAGACGAGCCAGTAGATTTTTTTCAAAGGCAACTTCAAAAGCCGAGGACTTCACAGAAGTGTCTGACGGCGTCGTGCTCCAAGCAAGAGGAAGCTCTCCGTGCATCTTACCATGTAGCTCACCGTATCGCTAAGGCAAAGAAACTGCACACAATAGCTGAAGAGCTTATTTTACCTGCAACCATGGATATGGTGAGGGAGGTGATGGATCAGTCAGTGGCAGATAGGCTGAAAACCATACCACTGTCCAATGACACTATAGCTCGACGTATTGAAGACATGTCAGGTTATATCAAAGAACAGACCACAGCCCGCATCCAAGCAAGTCCCTACTATGCCCTGCAGATGGATGAATCCACTGATATAGCAAACCATGCTATTTTGCTGGTTTATGTGAGACACGTGTGGGATGGTGATTTGCAGGAGCAATTTCTCTGCAGCAGAGTATTGTATCTGAGCTCTGTGGAACTGAGCTGGGAATACTGCATGGGGCTCACAACCGATGGTGCAGCTGCCATGACCGGTAAACATTCCGGTGTGGTGAAGAAAATTCTGGAGACAGCACGTAATGCGACGTGGAACCACTGCTTTTTGCACCAGGAGGCCATATGCTGAACTGTTTGACAACGAAATCTGGCTTGCACGAGTTGCATATCTTGCTGACGTGTTTGACCACCTCAACGCATTAAATGTCTTTGCAAGGAAGAAGACACAATATTTTCGAACAGTCCGACAAAATTGCTGCGTTCCAGAAAAAGATCACACTGTGGATTACTCATGTATCCAAAGACAGACTGGACATGTTTCCCAACACTTGCCATGAAGCACAGCAGCTGGACACTATGGCCGTAAATGACTAAACTTCAAGCACGGTTTGACAACTACTTCCCTGAGAAATACAAACATAATGAATGGATACGCGACCCCTTCCGCGTCAACATGGAAAGCGTCACGTTGCCAAGCAACGAAGAGCATCAGCTGGTGGAGCTGTCATGTGACCAAACACTGCAAAAGAGATTTGGCGAGGTAACCCTTTCCCACTTCTGGTGCAGCGGTGTGATGGCTGAATATTCATCCCTTGCTATGCTTGCAGTGAAAGCGCTGTTACCATTCAGCACAACCTATCTGTGTGAAAGTGGCTTTTCCACATTGGTGCAGCTGAAATCAAAGCAGAGGAACAGACTGGACATTGAGCATGATCTGAGAGTAGCTCTGTCAACTGTCATCCCAGACTTTGAAACTCTCATAAAGAAAAAAGCACATCCCCAGCTTTCTCACTAACTTCCCCAAATGTAAGGTGAACAGATTTTGTTTTGTAGATCTTCAATTATCTTGCGTCTTTTGATATTTTTTATTGATCTTTTGTCCATGCAGTCATAGTTAAATGTCTCATTTTGTAATATCTGCATGCATTTTTGATAATTTTACTCACTTTTTTACCATGCTTTTGTCATGGTCCACTTTAGTTTCTTATTAATGTTGCCTGAATGCTGTGAAAATCCCTTGTTTTGTGGGGCTTTATTGTGTGCAATTTGATATTTACCCAGGTTTGTCCATGCTGTTGCATGGTCCTCAAGTTCGTCTTAATGTACCAAATGAACCAATGATCTCGAGCTCCCAGGATTAAGCCTTACTTTTCCAACTTCGAGGCCGCTTTTAGCACTAGTTTAGCACTAGTTTAGCGCTAAATTCACGTGTAAATTCGTGTAAATTCTAAACTAAAGGTCATCAGAGATAGTTCGGTTACCACAATCCCACCGACGCTGAAATCCGCACTCAGAAGACAGGGGCTCCTGAGGACGACGGAGTGGCACAGCAGAGTACGGGGAGCAGCTGGCAAGAGGAAGCGATGCTCCCGAAAACAAAAGAGAGGAAAGCGAGCAGGCGCGCAAGTCCGGCTGAAGGCCAGCAGGCCGCTGATTCCAACTCTCTTTCTGGCCAACGTCCGCTCACTGGACAACAAAGTGGATCTGTTACGCCTGAGGCTGAGTGTTTACACGGAGATGAGGAACTGTGCTGTTTTCTGCCTCACGGAAACCTGGCTAAACCACAACATGCCGGACTCAGCCTTCCAGATCGACGGACTACAGCTTTTCCGGGTGGACCGTGACCACCGGTCAGGGAAAACACGGGGAGGAGGACTGTGTGTACGTGAATGAAGGTTGGTGGACAAACTGTGGACTGGTAAAAAGTTACTGCTCTGAGGCGATAGAACTTATGACAGTGAGACACCATTAGCTCGTTGCAAAACAGGCACCCGGAGGCGTTTTACGTGGTTGCGGGAGACTTTAACCATGTGAAACTGACGGACACTTTGCCCAGATTTTACCAGCATGTCACCATCCCCACACGCGGAGATAACATTCTGGACTGTGTGTACACTAACATTCAGGATGCATACAGAGCTCTCCCCCGCCCCCCTCTTGGCCTCTCCGACCACATCTCCATCCTGCTTGTGCCAGCTTACCGCCCCCTGCTGAGACAGATCAGGCCAACAAAGAAGACTGTCACTGTGTGGCCCAGCGATGCAGCCTCTGTTCTACAGGACTTCTTTCAATGCACAGACTGGCAGGTCTTCAGGGAGGCAGCCACATATGAGGGAGAGGTGGACCTCGAGGAATACACCTCCTCCGTCCTCGGCTTCATCTCTAGGTGTGCTGATGATGTCGCCACCACCAGGACAGTAACCTGCTTCCCAAACCAGAAACCCTGGCTGAATGCGGAGGTCAGAGCTCTGCTGAAAGCTAGGGATGCTGCGTTCAGGGCAGGTGAGGCATCAGCGCTGAGAGTGGCGAGGAAATAACTGACAGCGGGCATATTGAGGGCCAAAGCCACATATGCTCAGAAAATTCAGGGTCACTTCACCTCCAACGACCCCCGGAGCACGTGGAAGGGCATCAAGTGCATCACAAATTACAACACCAGGGATGCACAATGCCCACTGGACCCCTCCCTGCCAGAGGCACTAAACAGGTTCTATGCCCGCTTCGAGGATCCTGACTCCCCCCCCCTCCTGCACCAGACTCACACCACCACCTGGTGACACACCCCTCAGAGTGACCACAGCTGACGTGGGGAGAACCCTGATAGGAATTAACCCCCGCAAAGCTGCAGGCCCCGACAACATCCCAGGGCGGGTTCTGAGGGACTGTGCTTATCAGCTGTCTGAGGTGCTGACAGACACTTTCAACACCTCACTGTCACTGGCATCTGTCCCCTCCTGCTTAAAGACTGCCACAATTGTCCCTGTCCCCAAGTGCTCCACAGTGACAGGCCTCAATGACTACCATCCCATAGCTCTGACCCCTGTATGGTCAGGTTACAGACCCAATGAATATATAGGGTGGTAAAGGCTGCACAGAGGACTGTGGGGAACAGCCTGCCCACCACATCAGACCTCTACACAGCACGATGCAGAGGAAGGGCCCTCCGCATCATGTGAGGGCCCTCACATAGTCTCTTCCAACCCCTCCCCTCAGGCAGGCGGCTGAGGAGCATCCGGAGCAGGACCACCAGGCTCAGAAACAGCTTCTTCCCTGAAGCTGTAAGACTGCTGAACTCTAGCCCTGCCCCGTAGACCCCCCCCACCACCACACACTGACAGCCTTGCACTACGACACTGTCCCACTAAGTACAATACCTGGCCATTATAGGGCAACATGTTCTTATAGTGTAATACACGGACCCTTGCACTACCACTACTTCCTACTTGCACGAGTATTTATTTTTTTTTGCACATGCTAACTTCGGCCTCCTTACCTTACCTTATCTATTTTATGTTATTTAATTGTTAGTTGTTAATTTCACAATGTTTATATATCTGCTCTGTTTATATTTCTCTAATGTTTATATTTATATTTATCTAATGTTTATGGCTTAAAACTGGGACCTGAGTACCAATTTCGTACCATAACATGAAAAATGTCCTGGTATGACAATAAAGTTTCTTGATCCTTGATCCCTGATGTGTTCTGAATGCATGGATGCATATAAGTCAAATTTCTCATTGTTGTGGTTTAATTAATGTTGTCTTGCCCTCTGCTGAATAAAATGAATATGTTAAAAGAAGTGATTTTTCAAAGGCTTTTTTTTTTTTAGAAAATGAATTTGCTTGGTTTGAATTCTATGAGAGTGGGTCGCGACTTAATGACCACAGGAAAATGTGGGTCCCAGAGTGAAACCAGGGGGACTCTGTCATTCTACTGGGGAACTTCAACGCCCACGTGGGCAGCAACAGTGACACCTGGAGGGGCGTGATTGGGAGGAACAGCCTCCCCGATCAGAACCCAAATGGTGTTCTGTTGTTGGACTTCTGTGCTAGTCGCAGTTTGTCCATAACGAACACCATGTTCAGACATAAGGGTGTCCATCAGTGCACATGGCACCAGGACACCCTAGGCCGAAGGTCAATGATCGACTTCGTGGTTGTCTTGGACACTCGGGTAAAGAGAGGGGCTGAGCTGTTAACTGATCACCACCTGGTGATGAGTTGGAATCCGCTGGCGGGGGAGGAGGCCTGACAGGCTTGGCAGGCCCAGACATATCGTGAGGGTCTGTTGGGAACGTCTGGGTGAGCCCTCTGTCAGGGGAGTCTTCAACTCCCACCTCCAGAAGAGCTTCAACCAGATACCGAGGGAGGCTGGGGACATTGAGTCTGAGTGGACCATGTTCTCCGCCTCCACTGTCGATGCGGCCGTCCGGAGCTGTGGTCGTAAGGTCTCCAGTGCCTGTCATAGCGGTAATCCCCGAACCTTGTGGTGGACACCGGAAGTAAGGGATGCCGTCAAGCTGAAGAAGGAGTCGGGCCTGGTTGACTTGTGGGGCTCCTGAGGCAGCTGACAGTTACCGACAGGCCAAGATTGCTGCAGCCCAGGCAGTTGTAGAGGCAAACTGTCCGGCGCCTCAGGAGAGGGAAGCAGTGCTCTTCCAACACTATTTATAGTGGAGGTGGAGAGCTGTTGACCTTGACTGGGGACATTATTGGACGGTGGAAGGAATACTTTGAAGATCTCTTCAATCCCACTGTTACACTCTCCATTGAGGAAACAGGGGCTGGGGGCTCGGGGGCGGACTCATCCATCACCCAAGCTGAAGTCACCGAGGTGGTCAAAAAGCTCCTTGGTGGCAAGGCACCGGGGGTGGATGAGATCCATCCCGAGTACCTCAAGTCTCCGGATGTTACTGGGCTGTCTTGGTTGACACGCCTCTGTAACATTGCGTGGCAGTCAGGGACAGTACTCCTAGAGTGGCAGACAGGGGTGGTGGTCCCTCTTTTCAAAAAGGGGGACCGGAGTGTGCCCCAACTATAGGGGGATCACACTTCTCAGCCTCCCAGGGAAAGTCTATGCCAGAGTACTGGAGAGGAGGATTTGGCCGATAGTCGAAGCTCGGATCCAGGAGGAACAATGCGGTTCTCGTCCTGGTCGTGGAACACTGGACCAGCTTTCTACTCTCTTTAGGGTGCTCGAGGGTTCATGGGAGTTCACCCAACCAGTCCACATGTGTTTTGTGGATCTGGAGAAAGCGTTCGACCGTGTCCCTTGTGGCGTCCTGTGGAGGGTGCTCTGGGAGTATGGAGTCCGGGGCCCTCAGCTAAGGGCTGTCAGGTCTCGACTGGAGCAGGAGCTTGGTTTGCATTGCTGGCAGTAAGTCAGACCTGTTTCCAGTGCATGTTGGACTCCGGCAGGGCTGCCCTTTGTCACCGGTTCTATTCATAATTTTTACGGAAAGGATTTCTAGGTGCAGCCAGGGGCCGGAGGGAGGATTTCATCCCTGCTTTTTGCGGCTGATGTCCTGTTGGCTCCGCCAAGCCAGGACTTTCAGCATGAGGGTTTGCAGCCGAGTGTGAAGCAGCTGGGAAGAGAATCAGCACCTCCAAGTCCGAGGCCATGGTTCTCAACCGGAAAAGGGTGGCTTGCCCTCTCCGGGTTGGAGGAGAGTTCCTGCTTCAAGTGGAGTACTCAAAATTTCTTACGTATTTTTATGGAGCTAATCAATTTCAAGTTTTTAATGGCTGATTTTAGGATTGGTTTAGTATTGTGGCTGTGACTGTACAAAAACAAACTGCACTTGTAAACTTAAGACTGTTAATGCAAGATGACTGTTAATGTAATATATCACAAATGCATGGGGTGTCCGAAAACTTTTTTCCACCACTGTACTACCAGCTCAGTCATTGCCCAAAATCATTTCCAAAGTGTCCAGTGGCAATGCAGGGTGCACTCTGACAGGAGCAATACCCCTTACCAGATCATAATCCAGCATAATATTGTCATTATCAAGTTGTATTATCATTTCTGTCTCGGGTGAAACAGGTAGCAAAAGCATCAGCAATAAATAGCTTAGAACTAGAACCTGCACTTGGGTACACACCAGTTTTTCTTCTGCAATTTTGGAACACAGTTGGAGCATGCGATGGTGAGGGACTGTTACCTTCTGATATTAACAGGGGACACTGATCCTTACAGTGACCCTCCCCACAGCAGTAAGTACATACAGGCTTAAGTGTGTCCCCTCCAACCCTCACCACAATAAGTGGCAGACACAGAGTGTAATTTTCCCAGAATAGGAATACTGATTTCTGCTAACCACATCCCAACTGGAGGCTTCTTTAAATTTAATTTAAATTTTAACTTTTTTCTGGCTTTAATGTTTGATCCCAAGCAGTGATCATGCTCACAAGGAGTTTGCGTATCATAGATATAGGCAGAACGCTGACAATTCGAAGATATAAAAAAAGTAGATAATTCTTCAAATTAGTTCTAAAACTTACAGATGGGGTTGCCTTTTAATTGAGAATAGAAACTGACGAACATTCTAATCCAAATAAAGTGTTCCAGAGCAACATGGCCTTCCACTACATGTATTCTGGATTTGACTCACATTTGTTTAGTCAGCAAGTTTTTCTTTACCTTCATTCATCTTCCACTTTACATGTTTTTTTTATTTGAATAAATTTGCCAACCTGAATACTGAGGAATAGGGCATTCTTGTTTCACTTTAATTCCCAAATCAAGCAGATTCATTTGGGAGGGGGGGTACAGCTGTGTAGGGCAGAAAGCCAACTGCAGCTGGACCACAGCGTGCATCAACCCATGCTCACCGTCCCTCACACACACACACAGTTCAGGCTGTGCAGAACCCAGTGCTTGCTGTCATCACCCCAACCCTTTATTCTATCTAGATTGTCCCTCTAACATTGGACAATAATGCTTTTAGTTCACATTCACTTCTGTGAGATATGATGATGATGACTTTGTTGATGGGGCTGAAGTTCAGACCTGGGGCAGCTTTGGTGAAATTAATATCAGATAAGAGTCATTGTTAGCCAGTTTTTCATTACAGTTCTTATTTGTGCAACTGCAACAAGCATACAGACATTTACACAAAGTCACAGATGTAGACAGTGGGAGAGATCATTTCTTTGAAATAATTAAATGAGACACGAAATGTGAAAAGAAATGTATTCAGATTTGTGTCAGTATTATCAAACAAAGCGTCTTTAATTTCACATAAGAATTTGAGAAAGAATAAAACTAACCAAAGCAAAAAAGTCATCTCAAAACTAAAACTTATGATTTGCATACAAATTATTTGTAAAATTGTATAAACTACTGGTTTTTGTACACATATCAGTTCATTCTTGCCTCTGCTGCCACCTCTCTCATTTGTGCTTCTTAACTTTTTGTTTGCAGCTCTGATGAAAACCTAGAGTGTGGGCAGGCTTTTTTCAGGGTTGCATCACCATTGGCTAAAGAGTGACAGCTGAGTGCTGTGGTTATAGTTCAATGCAGTGAATGAAAGTTGAGAGAGACCAGGATCCTCCTAGTGGCACTGGCAGGTAGTGGCATCTCAGTGGCAGCTTGTGGTACCCACTATGCAACCACATTTTCTAATGTATGGGCCACTTTCTTTATTAAGTTGCTGATATGTTACTAAACTTATGTTTGATCCATTTTGTTTACACCCATGTTTGTGCAATTATGTAGGAATAACACAATTTCACTCTTACAATAATAAAATGGGCAATTATGCAAACATACCACAATTTCACTCTTGCAATAGCACAACAGAGGATTAGTAAAGAATGTATTTTTGTTCCTTCATATTTCAAAATGGGCAAAATCATAACCTCTGTGGCACAAGTCAGGCAACGCCAACAAGAGCGCTGGCACTGCAACCACAAAGCCAACAACAAGGACAAAAGTCTGTGACAAAAGTTGTGACCATTTTTACGAGTGTGATTGCGGTTGTTAGATTTTAGATTGACCCATATAACAAAAAGATATCCTGGGTACATTGAACTTGCTTCATAGTACAGGCCTCTGCTGACAAAAGCAGGTACATATAGGCTTACAGATGGGGGGGATGAGGAAACTTCAATCAGCTGTGTGAGTGAGCAGGGATGCACAGGCGATTGCAAACATAAAACAGGTGAGCAGATGGATATGGGGACATCTGGCGGGCGGATGACAAATGGTGGCACTGAGGAAAATATGGGGAGAACATGACCTGGGAGAATTGAGCAGAGATTTGACAAAGGGGCTGATCAACAGATTTGGACATGTTAGCATGCTAACATGCTAAATTGATGATGACCATGGTAAACTTGACCTGCTAAACAGCACACCAATCTAATATCAGCATGCTGATGCCACATTTAGCTAAGCTGCTGTGCCTGAGTACAGCCTCACATAGCTACTAGCGTGGCTGTAGACTCTTACTGAGGTTTCCCAATACTATCCATATATGCTAACCTGCATTTTAGGCAAACTCATTAGTGTTAGGCTCTCTGTCGCAGCCCCACTTTGTGATTTATGCCAATGACACAGCTAGATTTGTACCTAACCATGTTTCCCTTTATTAAAAGAATTCACACACAACACTTTGCATGCAGATTTGGTACATATGTATATTTATTGTAATCGTATTTAAGGCAGGTTGTTTTAAATATTTCTGGTTAATTATAGTACACACAAAACACATTATTTTCTACAGTTATATGACAAGATACTTTGTAACACCTGCAAATGGATGCATCCAAATGGGTCTACCAGGAATGCAGTATAAAAGGCACCAATTTTAAATCAGTCGGTAGTTGCTGGTCAGGCCTCACACATTGTTCTGCTGCTGTTCCTGTGCTGCTCTTTTGTTGGGAGAATAAAAATCTATGAGTTGGCACATCTAACCATCGCATTGATATAGTGCCTTTCACAATCAAAATAGTCTCAAAACACTTTACAGAGACCCAGAGCCTGACCCCAGAGCAAGCACTTAACCCTTGTGTGGTGTTCGTATTTTTGTTACTCAGCCAGTGTTCATGGCTCTGGTGGACCCGCTGCATTTTTGGGTTTTTAATTCAACACAATCAATTATGTTAAAATACTCAACAGATGTTTACTTCATCTCAATTACAAGCAATATAAACAGCATATATGGTTAATATTTGCCCTTTACCTTTGTTAGATCACATTTATGAATTAAAGTGCTACTCGTTTTTTGTTTGTTTTTTAATAAAATGTAATAAAAAAAGAAAATCAATTACAATCTCGATATGAGTCGGAAAAATTTAACAGATTTACAAATGAAACAAGGTTTTTCATAACTACTGATTTGTATTTATTTGAACTTCACTAGGAATTCAGCCCATTCAGGTTGGTTTACACAACACAAGCTGAACACATACACTAACCATGTCAGTCTGGACAACACATCAGCCCCAATGAACACATTTACTGTGTGTGTTGCAAATGTACTTCTTGTTCTGTGTTTTTCTGTCCATCTTGGGTCCACACACTTCTCTTTTTGTTGCTGCTGACCGCAACCTAGAATAATGAAAAGATCTCCGCTTTTGATGCTCCTGGCCACAGATTCTCCCATCCCTGTGCTGTGTACTCATAAGTACCACATTCTTGCCTTTCTTTGGCACAGAGGATACCAGGGACGTGTCAGCTGTGTACACAAACTTGGAAGAATTGACAGGCCTGTTTGTTGTAGTCAGCAGTTGGGGTGGGAGCTCAGACTTATCTTTCCGTATCATTCCCACCATGGTCAGCTTCCTCTTTAGAAGAAAAAATTGTTGCATGTGGTGTTGTGTCCACTGAGTTCCTGAGTCATGTCCAGGACAACTCTTGACTTTTCTCAGGGGCTTCTCCAACAGGTTTCCCTGTGTAGGCCGGCCGGTTAGCTCAGTTGGTAGAGCCTCCTGGTTAGCTCAGTTGGTAGAGCACGAGATTCAATCTCTCAGGGTCGTGGGTTTGGCAGCGCGGCACTGCCTCCCATGGGTCCACCACCCGTGGGATGTCCCATAGGACTTCGGTGTATTGTGGACTGGGTGGCAGTCACCCCAGCGTATAGTGGACTGGGCAGCAGTCACCCCGGCAACCTGGGCCTGGACCCAGATGAGCGGCAGATGATGACATGACATGACTTGTAAGTTCCAAGCATATGAGGAAGTGGCATCACAGGAATCCCATATTGTGCAGATTTAGATGCTCAGAATAGCTGCTCATCAATGGTGAGTATTAGGTGGGGGAGCAGTGCACCCACTTGTCCCACACTGTCCTGTATGTCCTGCAGACACACAAAACTCATGCACACACTAACAGCAGGCCCAGACAGGAGGAGGACAGAGTGAAGAGTACACAGGACCTACAACTTCCACACTTTCATTAGCCCCGGGTCCAGTGGACCCAAACATCCTGTATGTAATATAAATGTGTAGGGGGGGCTATACAGTGTGTGGTCATTGAAAATGTGTTCTGATATATGTTCTTCACAGAAAATGAGCCAATGAGTCTGAGTTTGAAAAAATAATTAATCATATAATTTTTCTTTTGATAAAAAATGAAAATGGGTCCCACAGACCCAAACACCATACGAGGGTTAAGGCTACAGTGGCAAGAAAAAACTCCCTTTTAACAGGAAGAAACCTTGAGCAGAACCTGGCTCATATGCCGATGGCAGGGCTGGGTGAAAGGTGGAAAAGGAGGAAGATAGGACAGCTGGGAATGGAGGAGAGGAGGAGAAGGACATGCAGCACATAAAACATGATACAAACAGGGTTGGAAGTGGATACTGTTAGAGGGCCAGCATTCAGATTACAGAATAGTTAATGGATACTATGTGCTCAGCAGATTATAGTTATAGTAAACAGCACAGAAGCAAAAAGCTGTCATGATTGCTAATTATTTACATTACAGTTGGCATAGAATATTAAACCAAAATTTATCTGAAGCAGAGTGGAACATTAAACATAGTAATGTGTTAGAAATTGCTAATTATAGACAATAAACAGCAGCAGGTCTGTGGAGCCAGGACCACAGACAGAAAACATGCAGCTCCAGAGCCAGAAATACCTGCAGAAAGGTACAGAGAAAGAGAGACCAGAGAGAAACGAGCACAGGACTACAGGAGAGAGAGGAGACAGAGTTAATGGCATATAATACAGGCTAATAAATGTAAGAGTGGGTCTGAAGAGAGAAAGAGAGAAGAGACAACTTGAGTCACAGTCATTCAACATTTGTTGATCCAGACATAAAATGAACATGAACAGCGACCTTGATCTTTGACCTCAAGGATGCACAGAGTCTACTCAGACTACTTCAGACCCCCTTAAATTTTTCACTCTTTGTTATATTGCAGCCATTTGATAAATGTAATATTTTTTTTATTTATTATTATACAGCACAGCTGTGTACAAGAAGGCCTGCAGCAGACTCTACTTCCTGAGGAAGCTGAGGTCCTTCAATGTGTGCAGTAAGATGCTGGAGATCTTTTACCAGTCTGTGGTAGTCAGCACTCTGTTCTCCTCTGTGGTCTGCTGGGGGGGGCAGCATTGCAGCCAGTGACGCCAACAGACTGAACAAACTGATCAGGAAGGCTGGCTCTGTCATTGGCTGCAGACAGGAGACTTTTGAAGCAGTGGTGGAGAGGAGGACACTGAACAAACTGTTATCCATCATGGATAACCCTGATCACCCTCTCCACCCTGTACTGGACAGACAACGGAGCGCCTTTTCCAAAAGGCTCAGACAGCTTCGTTGTCAAAAGGACCGCTACAGGAAATCTTTCCTGCCTCATGCCATAAGACTGTTTAACACCTCATCACTGTGTCACAGATAACACTGCTGTATATGACAGATCTGACACAAGGTTCAGCTTCAACTGCACATTTTGTTTTTGTACTTAGATTTTATATTTCTATTCAAATGGCACACTTCCTTTTGTACTCTTATTTTAAATTCCTATTTCTGTAAATAATGTCTATATTGTTTATTTTTACCATTAGAGGTTTATATTTGGAGGCTGAGTGCCTGTGTATTGCTGCTGTGATAGCGAAATTTCCCAACTTGGGATGAATAAAGTATTTCTATTCTATTCTATTCTATTCTATTCATTTAAGTTCATTTTTTTTCCTCATTAATGTACACACAGCACCCATTATTGACAGAGAAACACAAAATTGTTGAAATTTTTGCAGATTTATTAAAAAAGAAAAACTAAATATCACACAGCCATAAGTATTCAGACCCTTTGTTGTGACCCTCATATATTTAACTCGGGTGCTGTCCATTTTCTTCTGATCATCCTTGAGATGGTTCTACACCTTCATTGGAGTCCAGCTGTCTTTGATTATACTGATTGGACTTGATTAGGAAGGCCACACACCTGTCTATATAAAACCTTACAGCTCACAGTGCATGTCAGAACAAATGAGAATCATGAGGTCAAAGGAACTGCCTGAAGAGCTCAGAGACAGAAATGTGGCAAGGCACAGATCTGGCCAAGGTTACAAACATTTTTTTTTGCTGCACTTCAGGTTCCTAAGAGCACAGTGGCCTCCACAATCCTTAAATGGAAGACGTTTGGGACAACCAGAACCCTTCCTAGAGCTGGCTGCCCGGCCAAACTGAGCAATGGGGGAGAAGAGCCTTGGTGAGAGAGGTAAAGAAGAACCCAAAGATCACTGTGGCTGAGGTCCAGAGATGCAGTCGGGAGATGGGAGAAAGTTCTAGAAAGTCAACCATCACTGCAGCACTTTTTGGCCTTAATTCTAAGTGGTATGTGTGGAGAAAAACAGGCACTGCTCATCACCTGTCCAATACAGTCCCAACAGTGAAGCATGGTGGTGGCAGCATCATGCTGTGGGGGTGTTTTTCAGCTGCAGGGACAGGACAACTGGTTGCAATTGAAGGAAAGATGAATGCGGCCAAGGGATATCCTGGATGAAAACCTCCTTCAGAGTGCTCAGGACCTCAGACTGGGCCGAAGGTTCACCTTCCAACAAGACAATGACCCTAAGCACACAGCTAAAATAATGAAGGAGTGGCTTCAGGACAACTCTGTGACAGTTCTTGAATGGTCCAGCCAGAGCCCTGACTTAAACCCAATTGAGCAACTCTGGAGAGACCTGAAAATGGCTGTCCACCAACGTTCACCATCCAACCTGACAGAACTGGAGAGGGTCTACAAAGAGGAATGGCAGAGGATCCCCAAATCCAGGTGTGAAAAACTTGTTGCATTATTCCCAAAAAGACTCAGGGCTGTATTAGCTCAAAAGGGTGCTTCTACTAAATACTGAGCAAAGGGTCTGAATACTTGATACGCGATATGTGATATTTCAGTTTTTCTTTTTTAATAAATCTGCAAAAATGTCAACAATTTTGTGTTTCTCTGTCAATAGGGGGTGCTGTGTGTACATTATTGAAGAAAAAATGAACTTAAATGATTTTAGCAAATGGCTGCAATATAACAGAGTGAAAAATTTAAGGGGGTCTGTACCCACTGTATGAAAGCCATCCCTGAAATGGCTCTTACAATTTTGCATTTCCATGCAAAACATAAATATGGTCATAGTGACTTTGACCTCCAAACTCCTTTCAGATCTGCCTTAAGTCACAGTCAACGTTTGTGCAAAGTTTGACAGAGAGACCTCAAAGCCTTCATGCACTGAAAAAAAGTGACTTTTTGGTGTAGTAAATTCTATTAGAGTAACTGTCATAATTTCTACCAAGTATTTTTAAGATTCAATCAGAAGTAGAGTTTTTTAGGTAAAATTAAACATTGTATTAACGTAATACATGAACTATGGGGGAAGAGTAAGTTTTACTTTTGTTTTCCTCATAATATTTAAATGTTTAATATTTGTATGTACATAAACCTAGAAATACTGCATAAACTTTACTCTGAAAGTGTAGTTTTTTGAAAAGCATGCACGACGCATGCGCAGTTGCGCAACAGGACTGGCTCTGCCCATCGACGTTACAGGATCACAGAGCAAGGTGTAGCACTAAGGCCTACAACCATAGGTAAGTTATTACCGTTCTGTTTTAAATTGTATTTTGATAGCTTGGCGCAAGATATGTTATTGTTCACAAGTTAATTTAAAGTTAGCATAACGCCACATTAGTCCGGGCTGGTCTGTACCTAAGTGGGAGGGCTGCAGTTTTTCCCGATTAAAAATAACTAAAGTTTGGATATTAAAGCACTAACGTAACAGTATAATGTTTATCAAGTGACGTCAACATAGTAGAACAAGATTCTCTGTGAAACAAGAGTGAAAACTTGGCGGCGACACTTAAGTAACGTTGCCTTAGTGAATTAATGCTGTGCATTGAGAATGAGCGGGAGATACTGATGAATGTTTGAGAGAAACGCCCCAGAATAGGCTTTTAAAAAACACATTTATTGACAGAAACGCCAGAGGTCTTTGAGAGCTCCAGCTTGCAAATGCAAAGAGACTTCACTGGCAGTTTCCTTTCCTTTTTTTTTTTTTTTTTGACCAGCAGCTAGTTAGCACAGCTGGTAGCCTAGCATGGCATGCGGTGTGAATCACACAGCAACTTTGTGATGTGCGGACCGATACTTTCGATACCAAATGTGTCCGTTTAGTATCGAAACTCATAATAAATTGTCTAAATTTTCACCAGTCTGCACTGATTTGGGTTAGCAACTTTTTTTCGTCACAGTAGACAGTTATTTCACTAGTTATAGGACCTATTTTCCGGTTTCCGGTTGTCTCCTTCCAGTAACTGAGGCGACTAAAGTTGTATACATAAATGTGCACGTCCTATGCATGCGCGCAACTGAATTCAAGTGACTGCCACTACTGCATGCTGCATGGCATCACTCTCTGTTGACCAATATTAATATACAAGTTACTATAGCAAACAGCAAAGCAGAAAATAGTAATAATTAAAATAAGTTCCCCCTTCAAGTTAAATATCCCAATATATGAGTGTTATATACTGGTCTTGCAACAGTGTTATTTCTCAATCACATGTACACAGCATAGCTTACTGCAGGGCTACTGTGTGTGTGTGTTTGTGTGTGTGGTAGTGGTGGTGGTGGGGTATTA
Source organism: Toxotes jaculatrix (assembly GCF_017976425.1). Lineage (NCBI taxonomy): Eukaryota > Metazoa > Chordata > Actinopteri > Toxotidae > Toxotes > Toxotes jaculatrix. The sequence continues at coordinate 29,713,129 of NC_054401.1, forward strand.
TTTTACTCAGCGTTCATGTTTTTGTAGTTCAATGAAATGTAGTAAATCTGTTGAAATGGCATGTGTTAATTGTTTTATTTAGCATAGACAAAACAAAATTCATTTGTGTTGGTTCATGATGCAGTTTAATTGCCCCCCAATTTCCAGGAAATTCCCCCAAATTCTTATACATTCCCATAACTCCTAATTAAAAAAAAAGTTATTAAAATATTTTTCTATCTATTAACAGAAAGCAAAGCAGAACAGAACATTATTCTCATCATTTAGGCAGGTAGGAAAAAAAAATGTATGCATGATATAATGTTTTGTTATTTTCCCTTTTTCATCCATCATAATGTAATATTGAAATTGTGGCTAAATGTTTTAGACTATTGTTTTAATAACACAAATTGTGTCTCTTCATTTTCAGGGTGCCCTTTGGAGGAGCCAGTGGACTTTGTGGACAGTTGGAGTTGAGGTCTAGCGAGGAGAAGAAATTCATCAGGGAGAAAGAGTAGGCCCCTGGTGATATGAGATGGTCATGCAAGAAATGCAATTTTAGGTCATCAAAATGTTTAGAGCTCATAAAACATTACAGGTTGAAGCATCCACACACTAGTCAAGGCCGGTCACTACCCTGCTTGTACTCAGATTGTCCTTGTTTGTTTAAAAACTGGGGGGCACTTCATGCACATTTGTCTAGAAATCATACACAGACTCAACAGTCAGGGCAGATAGTTTCATTTTTGTGTCTTGTATGTAATTCATGTAGTTTTAACACAGAGGCAATATTTTGAAAACCTTGGGACTCATCTGAGAAAGCACGAGACTGTTAATTGTGTTTTTAAAAATTGTGACTACAGTACGAATATATAATTAATTAATTTGTTCAAATAAAAATAATTAAATAAAAAATAAAATAATAAAAATAATTAAAACTTAGATATAATTAAGTAAATGTTACTTAATATCGTCACAACTGTTATGTTTTATGTTAAGTAAATTTTACTTGATACTGGCAAGTGAGTGTTACTTGATATTGCAGCATTAAATTTTACTTAAATCATTTGCGTGTAAATACTTACAATATATTTTTTAAGTAAATCTTATGAGTTATTTTTTTCAGTGTGAGATATCGCGCGTAGAAGTATCCGGGATGGACAGACGGATGGATGGACAAAATTGTATTTAATTGTATTAAAACAAAACAGTATTTAGGAATAAATTCACATTAAAACTAGGGTAAGGACCTTTGTACTATAAAAACTGAACAAATAGGGTGGTAAATGAAATCATAACAAAGCAGATGAAATTTACAAAGGAGTTCAGGATAATTTTGAATATTGCTGCTAAATTTAAAAAGAAAATTCAGGTAGACTTTACAGGGAAATACATCAAAAGAATAAGAGATGGGCACATAATCTTCAGGGGAAGCTACACTGTTTTCCAACACATTTGAATGGGTACTTTCAAAAAGCCTAGAGACTATCCTGCTGCCAGTGACGCAGACTGCATATAATTAATATGGCTGGAACTGTCTAAATATGTGATAATATGTATGTATGTGTACACTCCAACATTGGTTTGTGTGAATTGGTAATGCAATTGTGCCTGTATGTGTACTAAACGCTGTGACCGTGAAAAACTGGTAATATGGGGTGATGTTAACTCACGCAGTCTGTGGGGGTGGGGGTGGGAGAAGGTTGCAGAATCTAACAGAAAGGAGATAGAGACTGAAGCTGAGATGCTGCCAGTCTGCACGTACGCCATCTGAGAGGGGGAGGGGGGAAGAGTTGGTGGAAAAGGGAGGGGAGGTACCGTTCTGGGCTCCGGTTGGCAGAAATCTGATGGGGTGAAGTCTCACGTCACTTGCTGGCACACAGCGATCTGACCAGATCACGTCACAGGTTGGGCATGAATGCTCATTGTGGGATATGATGAATGTAATCATTCATGTCGTCTTCAGTTTGAGCCGAGCTGAATTTGAGCTGATGAGGAAAAGGGAGGACAATCTTTTTCTGGTCAATGAAGTCGATCTCTCTCGGCCGAATGTAGTTTTTGAATTTATTGTGCCGGACCCTCTGTTGATATCTTGCTAGCTAACAAAGGCCTTTTAAAGGTTTTTTTGTTAAAAGAGGGATGCAGCCATTATCTCCAGTGAGGGCTCTTGTCATTAGAGGTAGTATTGGCCTGGCATCACCACACCACAACCAGCAGACCAGGGCCAGTTCCAAACTTCACACACATTCCACTTATCGTAGCTACCGTGAAATTCAAACCAACGTGCTTGTATTGTTCCCTTGCCTCTCCCATTGAAATGCCAGGGCCCCTCTGTTCATGCGACACAGATTCCTTTCAATTTCTCCTTGGCTTCCCAGTCATGGGCCCTGTTTGTGCAGCACTGTGTCATTTGGATATTAGAGAGTATGAGAAGGTGATCTGGCAATGTGATCCCCCGTCTTTTGGCCTTGTGTACAGCAAAATATGACTGTTGGTGAGGAGCAATTCATGCTTTGTCAGGGGGCAGAATTTAGGTTTTTCATGAAATCAGAATTGTTTCTCTACAATACACAACCCATCTTCATCTTAACAGCCCTTTAAAGGTGCACTAATCAATCTTTCTTGTAGATCAAACAACTGTGTTTATTGTGGACAGTGTCACTCATAAAGATACACAGAATAATCAAGAACTCTGCAGCTCCATTCAAGTGTGTTGTTTTTTGGCCTCTTTTAGATAGAGGGGGGTCGGATTTCCATCCTAACTTTTTCTGAAGCTTTCAACCAATCAGCCAATGACTTTGAGATGCAGTTAAAAGGTCTGGGAAAAGTAAGTAACTGGGCCTTGAGTTAAAAAAAAGTACACCAGTGTATTGTGACGCTAGATATTTTCAGACTCACAATGGACATTTTTTTTAATAGAAAGCATCAAACGTGATGCAGCAGCACCAGAGATAGGATAACACGAATGTCCATCATGAATGAATGAATGAAAATCCATTAACGCATCTGGACTAGAAACAATATTTCTAATATGATCAAAATGGTTTGAGTTTTTTGCTCTTACTGATTATTTTCTGCTTTCACATCGCACCAAGCAAAAATGAGAACGCTGTAACTCTAATTTCTAACAGAGCTTAAGATGGAGAGAGAAAATGAAAATGAGATGAGTGAAGTGTCAAAGGACCAACAAAGGAGTGACCTGACATTTACAGGATGCCAAGTACACTGAGAACATCACTGATCGCAGTATCAAGTAGCAGAAGAAACCGAGTTTGGCAGTCATTTGTCCTTGAGAGAGGTGGATGGGTTTTTTTTTTTTAATCAGTGCAGCAGACATCTACAGCCCCTCCCCTGCTCTTCTCTAAGCTACACTGTGCCTTCATTCCTCTCCCTCTCACAAAGAGAGGGAATGATTTGTTTCCATTAAGTCTTTTCAAAAGTTTTGAAAAAACATTTTCTTCAATGTGAGACACATTGTTTTTGTGGTTTTAATATCTGCTCTTATTTCTAAAAAGGGTGATCTGATATATTTATCTTCTAACTGTCCTTGTTTCAGTTAGAGAATTGATAGTAGAAGAGTGAACATCTGGTTTTTAGCAATAACCCAGTAATCTCTGTTCTTTCTCACCATTAAGTTCTTCACGACTGTCAATGAACTGCATTTAGATAGTGCTTTTCTTGTCTTATCAACCACTCAAAGCACTTTACACATTATATTCACACACACATTCTATACATAGTTAAATACGTATACCAAAGGAGCTTTTCTATGTGTACAGAGCTTTACTATCACACACACCAACACCCCCATGATATCAATATCTCGCTCAAGGACACACACATGTGGACTGAAGGAGAAAGACAGACTTTCTGATTAGTGGACAACCCATTCTACTTCCTGTCAGTGTTTAAGATCGACATGTCCATGGGCCATGGGCACATATCCACTAAGACCCTTACCTGTGCATGCACACATGAACAGCGCACTCACAAATGCCCAGCGCAGGGCCAAGTAACCTACACACGCAATGTAATATTTTGTAATTATGTTATTTTGGTTTGTTATATTAAAACCATTTTACCTCAATTGCCTAGCCTCCCATGTACACTGTACAATAGATAAAAAGGGTCAAAACAAAAACCAGAATGTAGTTAAGATATCCTGTTTCTTGTGAATAACTATATGTGAGAATCAAATGTAGAGCAGCACAGAAATAACCATACCTCCAAAAACAGTACTGAAAAATATTCTACGTGGATCACTGAGAAGCATCGCAGAGACCCACTAGCTTCTTCATGTTTGTGAAGTCAGTCATCCAGGTCATGGTAACTGGACTTGCATGAGGTTCTCGAAGACATTTCTCCTCTCATCCAGAGAGGGGCCATCAATCAAGTCGTCCTACAGGACCCAAGCAAAAGATTCAGGACTCAGAAACAGAAGTAGGCTCAACAGGATATGAATGGAATAGAGTCTTTCGTTGGAGCGGGACAGGGTCTGGTGGTGTTGTGCTCTAAAGTGGATGAGCAGGAAGAGCATGGTGTGCATCCTGCAGATGACCAGAGAAGCAGGAGAGGCACATAGCATGGTGAGGCTGGAAAGTAGATGTAGCTGAAGCTGTGGCACAGGTGAAACAACAGACAAGCAATCCAGACGGTGAGCAAGGTAAGTTAGCACAGATCAGCCTTTTCAACAAGGTAAGCCAGCTGGACATCAGACAAATTGAACAGTTGGGTAATGAGCCCGTCCTTAAAAACCACAGGTGAGTTGATGACATAATTGCAATCAGGTGTGTAGGTGAATTGGTGGGAAGCAAAAGTAGGTCACCAAACTCTCTCCAGAACATGCACACTGAACACACCATAACACACAGTAACAATAATAATGCATTTTATTTAGAGGCATCTTTCTTGACACTGATACATACATCATACATCATCAACAACAGACTTAGTATTAAATAACAACAATAAAAGACAATACAGTTTAAAATAGACAATGCAGTTATGGTCAGAGGGAGTAGGCTAATTGATCAAATGGCTTTTGAGTTTAGATTTGAAATGTGGGAGTGATTCAGTGTTACGGAGGTCAGGTGGGAGTGAGCTGGGGGAGCACAGTGACTGAATGCTCTGCTCCCCATGGTAATGTGGCGAAAGCGATGAGATATGATTGGGGGGGGGGGGTGGTAACAGATAGTGGATGGTTTAGGTCACTACAGCATGTCACGACTAGGGCAAGGACTAGGACCCAAATGCACGACCCCACAGACGAAATCTAAAGTAATAATTTTTATTCTAACAAAATGGCTAACTAAGGATCACCCATAAAGGAGAAAAGGGCACAAAAACAAAGTTACAAAACGTGAACACAAAATCACTCTTAACGAGGAGAAAGACTAAACAAGGAACAAAGTAACAAATTAGTACAAAAACCTGACCTGGGGTATAAAGACGAAAGGCAAGACGAAATCAAAGACAAGGCGAAAAACATGAGCCAAGGGCAAGAGTCCAGAACATGAGGCAAAGGCATGGGACACAGCATGAAACTCAGCATGAGACAAAACATGAGACAAAAAACTTACTGACAAAAACACAGGGAAACCACGAGGCTTAAATACACAAGGCAAAGGGAAACAGGTGACACCAATTAGGGCGGGGTAGACAATCACACAGGCGGGAAACCAAACACAGAGAGGACGTGAAACAAGACATGATACACACGGAAAATACTTTGAAAATAAAACTAAACTGAAACTGAAAATGTCCAAAAGTCCACAACAGAGTTCATGACATAAAGAAGGCTCAGAAAACAGCCCCTTTAGAGGCTAGTCATGACACAGCACCCAACTAAAAGGAACCTAAGAAGCCAGTCAATGCCACCTTGGGAATTCGCCCAAGGAAATAGTTATAACCAACTGTACCAACTCCAAGGCACCCAGGTTTGTTTTACAACGGGCAGAGATGTAGTTCCACGGCAATAATAAACATGTACATTTATTTCAAAATTGTATTAAAACACTATGAAACACCATTCATACACAGGAGACGTGAGGAAAAAGGGGACCATATCAGGGCTGAGGCTTCCCGGGGGACCAGCTTGAGGAGGGGGGTGAGGGATCCCAAATGATTTTTAAAAAATATCACCCCAGCCACATGTGACAGCCACACACACCACACACACATGTAGTGAAAGGAACCCAGGACCAGGGGAAGCACAGGACACAGGAAGGAGGGGAAAACCACCACCCGGCACCACAACCACCACCACCTTCGGCTCTCAGCCACTGAAAAGGGGACATGGAAATAAAATTAGTAGGGTCACGCCCAACACAAGAAAACAAATAGCCAATATACAAACACTAACAAAAAACAATAAACCAATGCTTACAAATTATCCAAAGCAGCTAAGAATATCAATAACTAATCATAACATAAAAGAAACAAATAGGAAACCAAAAAAAACAAAATCCAACTGATTACCAGGGCTAATTGAATAACAGAATATCACAAATTAAACAAGAAAAGAAAGAAAAGGGAAAAAAAAAGAAAACTATAAACAAACCAGCACAGAACCTGGTTAAACTGAATATTTAATAACCAAATAACCTAATCTAATAGAAACAAAAGCTATAAAAAAAACAAGATAATCAAAAGAATAACCCAAAACCCATACTAACTAAATGCAACAAGGGGAATGCGGGCATTAATTTAAGAGCAACCCCACAGTGCATTCATTACATTTTTAAAAAGTCCAGGCCCAAGCCAAACAAAACTGCCCATTCAATACTCACATAGGTAGGGGTAATTATGTTGTCCACCTGCGCAGCCCGACGGCAGCTACACCAAAGCGACCGGCAGAACCACAGCGGAGAAGCGTGGCAGAAACACCCCGGTAAGGCAAAACAAAGCAAAGCAGCAGTATTTCTTGGTCCGTGCAGGACAAAGCATCCGGCAAATAATCCTCTGTATTTAACAAAAAGAAAGAAACAAAGTTAGTTCAACTCAAACCTTTTGAGGAAACCGATTGCCTTGAACCATTTAAGTTAATTAACTCAAACATTTAAGCATAACTCACACAATTTAAGCATAATAAAATCTTTGATTTGTGTACAAGTAACTCAAATTCTTATTGTTAAGGTAAATTATGTTAGTAAATAGTACTGAGTTTTTTGATTTTATTGACCTTAAAACTATTGAGTATTTTACACTCAGTGCTACCATTTTTTCCAAACAAATTAAAATGAGTTGAAAAATGTACGTAAATTTTGTAACATTAACTTAAATGAATCTACTATATAAAACTGTTACCACTTATGTTCCATGTACTAAGTAATTTGACTGCAGCAAATTATCACATCATAGCTATAATAATCACTGTCTGTCACTTTTAAACAAGGTAGCCCCTGTTAAACAGAGTATTATCTCCCCAGAAAAATCATGCCCATGGATACAGGAGGACATTTGCTCTTTTAGAAGAACTTGTCGTAAAGCAGAGCGTTTATGGAAATCTACTAAGCTGGAAGTACACAGACTGCATCTTAAGGACTTGGTTTCCTCGTTGAACGAAATGATACAACAAGCCAGATCTGCTTATTTCCGACGGTTAGTCCTATCTAACAAAAATAACCCAAAATTTCTTTTTGAGACAATTAATAATATTGTCTCACCTCAAGCATCTCAAATTCAAGTGGACTCAGCATCGGACTGCAACAAACTCCTTCTTTATTTTGCGAACAAGGTTCAAGATTTAAGGGCCAACAGCTGTCCATCTGAGGATGTCCAGCCCAGAAATTTGTTGTTTGTTTCCACTTCACATTTGGTCCACTTTCTCACCTGTTACGCTTGAGGATATTCAGTCATTGATAAAAAAGATCAAACCTTCTTCATGTCCTCTAGATTTTATCCCTACATCTTTGTTTTTAAAAGTGCTTGATCAAATTGGCCCTTGCTTGGTGGAGATCATTAACCTTTCTTTACAAACTGGCTCTGTTCCCAGCTTTTTTAAACAGGCAGTTGTAAACCCCATTTAAAAAAAAACAAATCTAGATCAATCTGACCCAAAAAATCTTAGGCCCATTTCTAAACTACCTTTTATGTCCAAAATTTTGGAAAAAGTCGTGGCTGAGCAACTTACCTCCTTTCTGGAGGACCATGACTTGTTTGATGATTTTCAGTCCGGCTTTTGTAAAATTCACTCCACTGAGACTGCACTTCTAAAAGTTTCAAACGATGTACTGATGGCCGCAGACTCTGGCCAGTACACAGTCTTAGTGCTGCTGGACTTGACAGCTGCGTTTGATACTGTTGATCATACTGTGTTTTTAAATCGTTTACATGATGATTTTGGGTTCTCTGGATCAGTACTAGATTGGTTTGCTTCTTATTTCACTGGCAGAACTTTTAGAGTTGCAGTAAACAACTATGTCTGAGCCAAATGACCTGCCATGTGGGGTACCTCAGGGTTCAGTGCTAGGTCCCATTCTATTTATGTTATATATATTCCCTCTTGGAAGGTGCATAAGTCTGTTCAAAAATGTGTCTTATCACTTTTATGCGGATGATATTCAGTTGTATTGTTCGTTTTCTGAATCTGAGATAGGTAGGTTATCAAACCTGTTAGATTGTTTGTCAGCCATCAGAAAATGGTTAACAAACAACTACCTTCAGCTTAACTCTAAAAAAACTGAGACACTGATTATCGCACCGGATGAGAAAATCCCTCTTATTAAGCAGCACCTTGGTTCACTGAGCTCCACAGTTCAGTCGAGCATCAGAAACCTTGGGGTGTTGTTTGACAAATCAATATCCCTGGAAAAGCATTCAGGGACGTTGGTGAAAAGCTGCTTCTTTCATTTGAGGAACATTGCGAAACTTAAAAACATTGTATCAAGGCCTGATCTGGAGATGATTATTCATGCTTTTGTTTCGTCTCGTTTAGATTATTGTAATTCTCTTTTTATGTGCTTTAACAAGGGCTCTTTAAACCGGCTCCAAATTGTTCAAAATGCTGCAGCCAGGCTTTTAATGGGAGTTCGCAAGCAGGACCACATTACCCCAATTTTAATCGGTTTACACTGGCTACCAGTTAAATCTCGTATTGATTTTAAGATTTTAGTTCTGACTTTTAGAGCAATACATGGACAAGCCCCTAAATATATTTGTGATCTTTTAACCCCATACTCCGCGGGTCGTTCACTCAGGTCCTCAAATCAAAACCTTCTGTCGGTGCCTAAGACGCATTTTAAAACCAGAGGTGACCTAGCGTTCCAGTCTGTCGCACCCCGTCTATGGAACTCTTTACCGTTAACCCTGCGTCTGACCGAATCTGTTGACTCTTTTAAAAAACAGCTAAAATCATTTTATTTAGACAAGCTTTTAGTTGACTGGGTGGCTTGCTTATATATGTGTGTATGTGTATGTATGTATGTACATATGTATGTATGTGTATGTGTGTGTATGTATGTATATATATATATTTATATATATAATTGATTGGTTTGTTTTATGCTATTTTTAGTGGTTTGATTTTACATTATTTTATTAAGTTGTATTTATGTAGTGTTATTTTAATTGTTATCTTATGGCACTCTGCACTTTTATTGTAAAGCACTTTGTGATCTTTTATCTGTGAAAAGTGCTATATAAATAAAGTTTACTTACTTACTTACTATGACAACTCAAAACTTCATTGTTACTACTCAATTCATTTGAGGAAACCAATTGCCTTGAACTATTTAAGTTGGATTAAAACAATACAGATACATGCACAAATAGTTTTATTTGAGTGAACGCTGGAAACCTCTGTTTAAAAAAAATAGCAGTATAAAACATTGGAATGTTTACAGCCCTTGACAGTTAACCCCTTAACATTCCGGCCAAATTTGCCCAAAATGCCTGTCAAAAACATCCCCAAATTAAATTCAAAGTTGTTTTTAAGCCCTTAGGAGGACATTCAAAAGTTTGGTCTCTTTGTGAAGGTAACACTCTGAAGTTCTTATTTCAGCAATCTGATGTACTGTAATTGTAACTGGTATGGAGTAAGAGAATATTAAACACAGAAAAAAAAAAAAAATTTCTCGCCTGGATTTTTTTTGTAAAAATGCATCTTTCTAATAACCTGGGCTTGTAGGTTTGGATGAGATGATAACATATTTCTGTAGACTGAAGTTCTACCCATTCCATGTTAAAATTTCATAGTAATTCTACAAAAAATTACTGTTTTTCACAAGTTTTTCAGTGGGTGTGTCCAGGCATTCTCAAGAGCTATCCAAAATGGCCACTTTGGATAGCTCTTGGGCCTGCCAGGTGCCAAGTGTATAACTCCTGAATGTTTCAACATACAGACATCAATGTCAGCTCTAATGAAAGGTGACAGAGGAATCATATTCCATATTGATTCCTCTAATATATATATATATATATATATATATATATATATATATATATATATATATATATATATATATATATATATATAAGTTGTGGAAGAAAAAACATTCTATTGAAACTAAAAATGTGCATTATAAGAAATGAGTCAGAAAAAGTGCTAGATGATCAGAAATCAACACCTTTATGTGAATGAAACACAGCAAACTGTTTACATATTTACAATTTCACCTTCCTAAGTTTGACCGCCTGGTTAGCTCAGTTGGTAGAACATGAGACTCAATCTCTCAGGGTTGTGGGTTTGAGCCCCACTCTGGACGGCACCACCTCCACCTCACCAGGTGGTGAGCCCACCGTAGAATTTCGGTGTGGACTGGGCGGCCGCAACCTGGGCCTGGACCCAGAAAAGCGGCAGATGATGACATCATCACGTTATTCTCAGGATGCCATGCAGTAAAGTAAGACACTTGACTCATTTAATCAACTGATCTCAGTCTTCAGACAGTTGATTGGTCAAACTGTGTGCTCTTGATTGCTGGGAACAAAAACCTACAGCCACATGGGCCCTTTCCGCACTGAGCCGGGGGGTGGCGGGGGTTACAGACACAGGAGAGAAACAGAGTGAGAACAGCCCCTAAAGAAACAACATGCTGGGAAGGTGATGAGTGACCGCAGGAAAATTCATTTTACACGTAATTTTACATTATTTTGTTAGTAATTGTTAGTTAGTAGTTTAATCAACAACAAAAATCTGCGGAGCCCCTTGGGAGCCGAAAGAACCGGCACTTTTTAGTGAGCCGAGCCATAAGAAAATCACTACTGTTTTTACGCACGTACGCACGACTAGCTGATATCCAGTATATTTGTTTACGCACTGTCTTGTAGCCCCTCCTCCTTCCGCAACCCCAACATGTGACATGTCCCCGTGACTGGAATTTCATTGGCTACACGACCATTAAATGAGATTCAGCGTAAGATATGATAGGCGAAAACAACAAGCGTAAGAGTAGGGGGTGTACTTTCACGTTATAGAGTCGCTCACGATTGCAACTTTTGGATATTTATGCACCTAAAAACATGTTTTTGATTGTATTTTTCCACTGGACAGGATTCTTTGGACATTTCCAGATAAAACAAGACCATTTTTGTTGTTGTTGCCCTGCGTGTTGAACCGCAGGGCAACTAGTAAAAAATAAAAACAATGAGCGACGACAGTTATTACTTTGACGTTTTTTAGAAGATGGTTTAGTTCTACCTAAAGTTGTTGTTTTATCTAGTAAAAGTTTTTATCACTGAAAAGATAAGACTTTCAGCTTTCAAATGATGTTCTGCATGTGCACCACCTTAAATGTAGTAGTTATGTAGGTAGAATAAAACACAGATATGTCCGAGAAATAGCATGATGGCCTGCCGGCGGGCCGTCGGAACATTAAGGGGTTAACAGTTAACTACTGACCCCTGGTTATGCTGTCAGGGGGAAAAGACACATACATTCTTCACATGTTCGAGGTACAAACACATCAAAAGTTTTGACATGAAAAATAATTGTTAGATCTGGCCAATAGCAAAAGCAGTTGCAGTTATATTGCAACATTTTTTCAGGTCTGTAACAGACACCGACACCCCACAATGACCAGGACATTTGAGCATGTGAGCACTGCACTCACAAGACCTGAAAACGTGCAAATCTATGATTGAATATGCATTCCGCAAAATTGAAAAAACAATGCTAGCTAAACAAACAATGCTGGCTAAACCTAGAGTCTAGGTTAAAATTCTCAGCTTGAAATAATTGCCTTACTCTACAATACCAACTATTATAATCACTTGGAAAACATACAACACAAGTGAGGCAGTAGAGGCATTGAATGTGCAAAACAACTACATCCCTACAAGTAGATCTGACACTGTAATCTCAAATCAGTGTTGCTACATCACACTAAACATGGAAAATATAAAAGCTATGTTGAAGACACCATTTCCTGATGGGCAGACACTGTTGGCAACTTGTTGGCAACTTTACTCCAGCTCATTTCTCAGTGCCTGTAACTTTGGTTTGACCTGCTTTCTGTCATAATCAAGATTTAAAATAACAACCTGGATAAACTCAAAAAAGCCACTCAACTTCTCAGGGTGGCTCAAATGGAGAGAATAGATCAGTCCAAACAAAATTACCACAGAATCTGGCCAAGATTTGTGTGTCAATACAACGTGATCCTCTAGGATGATTGACACATGATGAGGTTGGTAGGGAACTCCTCCAGGCACCTCCTCTTCACTGACCACTGCCACCAAAGCCACTGATCCCTCCTGGGCTGGTTCAAGCTCATCCTGAGAAGGGAATGCATATTCAGTATGAGTGAGAAATGATATATATATATGTGAACTATTCTGTTTACATACTGGAACATAGTAAAGGTTAGCCAAATCATTTAAAACTCTTATCTGCAAGGATCTGGACTGTTTTTGTAGACACTGTCTTCGAAAAAAACATTAAAATGCACCATGACTGTGAATCAGTTAAATAATGAGTCCAGTGCAAAGACTACATTTGTACAGAATAATATGTAATATTTATAGAATAATAATCTGTTTAACCAGAACCTCAATTGATGAAACCTTAAAAAAATCTTAACCAATTCTAAAACAAGGCTCAACACCACATGTCTATGTAAATAAACATGGGAGAAAGACAACACAAAATTACCTTGCAGGTTTTGAAGATCTGTGAGGAATCCTCAAATACTTTACCCGAGCCTCATACTCAATCAAGAGTTCTTCCATTTTCTGACCAAAATGTCCAGTCTTCTTCTTTTTATAGAGCTGAAGCAGCTTAGGTGTATATTTGTCAAGGGCATCAAAGAAGGAAAATGGGAGATTTTGATTGGTCATTCTATGAAACTCGGTGTAAAGCTGTAGAGAAAACAAAAAAAGATTGCAGAACTTTCAAACAGTGATTTTGGTAACTGTCTAACAATTTCTTCACGTCTGAGTGCAAAGGTGTGCTGCATATGCTGATAGATGAGAATCATGTCTCTTTCTGTTGATGTCTTCTTAAACTGCTCCACCAGCTCTAGCCTCTGGGCCTCCAATGTGTCCTTAGTTTCTCCTTGGGGATAGTTGGGAAGGAAGTTAATTTCCCCTCTTCTGGGTCTTTTGATGTTGGCCCTAGAGGCTGCAGCCCCTGGATTGGTCCTGCTACGTTTTCCTGCATTCACAGCCACATCCCTTATGCCAGCCCTGCTTAGCTTGGTCCTGTAGTTGCCCATCTTGAAGCATAGGCTGTTGAGCCAGCCCTCATGACCTGTTTTGAAATCTTTTTCTTTCAGATAAGGGTGTTTGCTCACAAGTGCCTCTGCAGCTTTACCAATCTGTTTGGAACTAGGGTAAGCTTTGTGCTTATATATTTCAGCAGCCATTGTATTAAGAATGTTATGCTTTTGATCCCTGGTCAACTTGACTGTTTTCCCCTCTCTCAAAAATACAGAGTTTGCCTCTCTTAGAGCAAACTCCACCTCATACGAGAATGCTGGAACAACAAAAGTCTCTGGCCATTGGCAAAGATGCTCTGGTGAATCTGTTTTATCAGACAGTAGCGTCATCTGTGCTGGATGAACTCAGATCTAGCTCAAGAAGTCTAACGATTTTAATGGTTGCCTTGTTTGGCAGGTCCTCTATGTTAACTAAATTGCACAGGGAATTGTCAAATTCTGGATCTTGAAACTGGAGGCGAAAGTCATAGGTAAGGTTCAGCTTATTTTTCACCTCAAATATGAGGGCATTCACAGTCTCAGAAAGAGAGGGCAAAACAAGCCTCTCAGCATTGACTTCATCAAGGATGACCCTTAGTTTTAGAACATTAGAGGTGTCCATTAACACTTTCTTAGACGAACCTGTAAAATAAACAAGAGCACATACACTTCATTATATGACTTCTCACCTAAAAAAGGGTTGCAGGCTTTATTCTTGTTCTGTCTTATGTACATTAATAATTACATGCAGATGCAGTGTAACCACACATGTTCAGCACAGGAGTCATCTCAGATAAACAGCTTAGGATGGCTCCTGGGTTCATACTGCTCTTTTACTCAACCACTGGAATGAAATGTTTAGTTGTGAGATTTAACTTGCCTGCAACTCTGTAAGCAAACAGTGGCATTAGGTCAATTAGCTGACCAACAAGTTTCACTGTATGACTTTCACTTTTGCTCTCTGTTAGCTCAGAGAGCAAAAGTTCAATATACCAGGTCTCAAAGTCTTTCAGTAGAAAGATGTCATTTCTGATAAGTAAAATGTTTCTAATCTCTAGGAAGGACAGACTCAACTTTTGAAGTTTGTACTGGTGAAAAATCTTGGTGATGATAAATAGAATGCCATCATGTTTTGGTGTCTCTCTGCCAAAGTTTTCAAGGCATTTTTGTAGTTACGTCACGGACAATTTTCTTGAAAACTTTGTGCTTTCCCTCAAATCTCATTGTCCACAGATGCACAAGAGGACCAAAGCACTTAATAAGGTGAGGATAATGTTCAATATAATGATGCTTTGGTCTCAACCGCAAGTTGGGGAAGATTTCCTGAAACAGCTGCCTGTGATCTAAAATCTTGCAGGCCATGTACTGAATGGTTTCATCTGTGAAAGTCTGAGACAAAGTTAGCTCAACTATATCCTTTAAGTCCATCAGCACCTCCCAAAATGGGTCCCCTTGTGGAACTCTTGCCCCATGAGAACAGGTAGCAATCTAAGCAGCATGTGGTTCTCATGCCCATTCCCACCAATTGTTCTGCGACTGGCAAAATTTGGGGGAATTGAATGGGGGCGGTCAACTTTATCAGAATGTTGAAAGGGAAAATACAGTATTGCCCTATTCAGTTCTTCCAAAGTGAAATATTTCTTTGCAATCAAACCTTTCAAACAATGTGACAACTCCAGAGGAACCACACCTTCAAACAGGTCATGTAGAATGTCAGGTGGAAATCCTGTGATAGGATGGAAATAAGAGAGATGGTCAGAGAGAACACAACTGTGTTTTACACCATAATTTCCTTCAATGTCATGGGTCTGTATTTCCTGAACAATGCCATCATGCTGACCTTTCATGCCAAAGCTATCAGAGACCGCATCCATTTCTTGCATTTCTGCCTGCGTGGCAAGACAAAACCTGCAGAAATATGTTGACCTGAAACTCTCACTGAAACCAGCGATCCCATGGGCAGCGAGGTTATCCGAAACAACAGAGAAGACTGTTCCTTTGATAGTGGCACCGATTGTTTCAATGTAGACACCCACTTATTCAAGAGTTTTGAGGTCACGCAGGAGAGGTGCAAACAGTTTTTCATATCCAAACTGTCGTACATCATTTGAATTGCACAAAAGGGTCAACTGAGTAGCGTGGAGACTTGAGTGATACTTGATTGGCAAGTTAGCTAATGTCCAATACACTGCACATACCTTGTGGATTTTCTTTGATGTTCCTAGTGGGTTTGCAATTTCAAAGTCATCAATGTAGAGAATTACTGATAATTTCTGGCCCTCACCTGAGAGAAGCAGATTCTCCTGATAATAGGAGCCATCACAATAGCTTGCATATTGCCAAGGCAAATGTGAAGTACTTTCTTGCACTTTCTCAAACACATCGGTTTTTTTTAACAGCTGCTGCAAAGATGAGAGAATGGGCACATACATGTAGGTATGTTGTGAAGACTCAATAAGGTACTCTACTGGCTTAACAAATGGAAACTTCACTTCATAATAACTTTTCCTTCGCTTAGCTGATGACAATGGTCGTTCAGATGCAACAGATTTGTGCAACACATTACTGTCTGACACCGCCTGGACAATTTCATTTACAAGTGTGTCATTAAGAGGGCTATGTTTTTCCAGTACTCTGACTACAGATTCTCTGATGACAGGTTCTGACAGGGAAAACAACTGATCAATGTGCTCTATGATTTTTTGTGTTGCCTTTTCTGACACATGTAGAACAGTTTGCATTTTTAAGAAGAAAGCAGCCAGATTGTACTGTAACTGCTCCTGTATTTGCTCTGCTAGACTCTCAGTACTACTACCTGCAACTGAGGTGGTTTCATTTTCATCAGCTAGTTCTAATGGATTGTCTTCATCACCCCCATGAGAAACATTAGAAATATTTTTTACTACAACTGTTACATCATAGTCTGGTGTACTTTGATGTTCTTTGCATTTATGTGCATTGTACATGCTGTACACATTTGTGCGATGAGCATACATGCAACTCTCCACAAATGGCTGCTTAAAAGTGCACACAGGGCAATGAAATGTCACATTATTAGTCAAATCTTGACTGCCTACCAGAGTTTTCTCAGAATGTGTCTTTGAAAGATGTACCTTTAGTGAATTATAAGTACTAAATGTACACATGCAGTTGTTGTACAGACAAGGTAAGGGTGAAACTGTGGAATACTGGCCATGGTAAAGTCTGTAGTGTCGCAACAACTGTATTTTTAGGGCACTAGAAAACCCACAGTTTACATTTCCACATGGTGAAATTATATCAAACAGTAAATACAAATGGAAGCTTATCAAACTATAGCCAGTAAACTTGAGTATAAACAAACGATGGCTTTTCAATGCTACTTATCCCTTTCACAAATGAATTAGTGTCCTTTAAACTAATGCCACAGCACGGCGAACATTATTCAAAGCGTCAAATCGCGCTAACTTTTCTTAAAATGGCGTTTAGGTGGGTCGCTCACTTGCGCACTCAAATGTGGAACATCTGTTAATTTACCCGAAAGTAGCTAACTAAACCACTACTAGCTAGCAAGCGTGGCTAACGTTTGAGTCGGTACTAGTTCGTATGTCTCCGCCTTTATAGGGTAAAATGTCATGGAAAACAATTACTTATGCACAGTAGTAATAATAAGCAAAGTTACCTCACAAGGAAGAAGAACGTTCGCAGCGCAGCGGCTCCTGTGTGCTTCTTCGAACGCAGTACAGAGGGCTACATCCAAGTCACGTCCTCTCGCTCTCTCGATGCAGCGCATGAAAATGACATGGTGACGCGCACGTTTACGTGCTGCTTAGAATCACTGTATGGGCTGGATGCCGTTAACTGGACTGCCCAAAGACAAAGTAGAGCGAATAAAGTTTCAGACTGCAATTATTCATAAATCTGTTTATTTTGGTGGAGCGGTTTCAATACACAAACGTAAATAATGACAATTTGTACAGAAATTAAACCTACATAACTCAAATGTTATTAGAATAGTGGCTGATAAATTTTCTGTGAATCATTTAGGTGATTTTATGCAGCTATCAAAACGTTATATTTTGAGAAAATTCAAGAATTCCTTTTTTTTGGTTTACAAGGGTGCAATATGCTGACTTGTTAACTAAAATAAAAACAAAAAATGAATACACTGGCATTGGGTCTTACATTTTTGTAATAAAATAAAATAAACTTAAATAATATGCATTATTGCAACATAATGGAACTATATCTCCAATACTTAAAAGGCACAAAAATTTAATTGGACTCAGAACAACTGAGTAATTACTTCAGCTCTTCACTTCTGAGTTGGTAAAATTCATCAAAATAAGCTACTACAACTTTTTTCCAAGATTAAGTTATGTTAATTTTTTTTATTTTATTGAGATGTAATGTTTTTATGTATGGTTTTACAGTGTACATGGTGCATGCAGGTTAAATGCATCAAATGCACCAAGGCGTACATACTGATCAAGCTACATGTGATCACCTGAGGAAGAGAGAAGTGAGCGCGTGTCCACTCGGCAGCAGTGGAGGCTAGCAGCAACCTGCAGCTAATTTGCAGCACTGGGAATGAACCCACTAGCCGCGCACGTCGATGGAGGGCGTCTGCACCAGCGACAACAAAACGGAAGGAAGTGGCCAAACAGGAAGTGGGCCTTGGAGCCAGGAGCAAAAGAGGGTCAAGATGGCCACAGCACCCTTTTATAGAGTGCCCTCATGTGGCGATAGGCTAACGAGGACCGAGGTGAACAAAACTGCGCACACTCGCACTAGGAGGAAAGATGAAACACCTCATCCTGCTACAGTAACAAGGCAGGCAGGGGGGACAGTGAGATGGATGGAGAAGGAGAATCTGAGGATGCGGGTAGGTGTGGCAATATGAAGGAGATCACAGAGATATGGAGCGACGAGGTTGTGGATGGTTGTAAAGTCAGAAATATTTTGTAGTCAATGCGGTGTGTGATGGGGAGCCAGCGGAGATATTGTAAAAAGGCTGTGATGTGTTGGATGGTGGGGTTGCGTGTGATGATACGGGCAGCTGAATTTTGGACCAGTTGTAGTTTATGGAGAATTTTATGAGGAAGGTCAAAAAGAAGAGAATTACAATAATATAGATGGAGGTGACTATGCTGTGAAAAAGAATGGCAGTGGAGTGGTTTCTTGAGTATTGGAGTTACAGCGGCTGTTTTAAGGGAAGAGGGAACAATTTGTGGTCTTTGATCTTTTGATTTTTTCCTCCCTTGTCTGTACCGACATTTTTTCTTTGGTCGCTCATCCACTACAGCTTTGTTAAATCTTGGGCCGAGTCATCTAATCCAACAACTAGATCCATTTGGCTTAGTTGATCTTTGGGTTCAGTCACCACTACCGAGTGTTGAATTTGCACTGGATATTGTCCTATGGCCTTTGCCGTTCGATTGACCATTACTTTGATGAGTGGCAGCACGCAACATGTGTTTAACAGTATCAACAGTAAAAAGGTGCCAAGAACCACTGCAATCATTGACAAAACCTTGGACAGGGACAATTTACTGACCCAATTCCACACTTTTTCCAACCACTGTGGTCTGGTGTTCCAATTTGAGTTTTGAATATGGTCATCCCTGGCTGCTTTTATTTGTTTTAGTATTTCAGTTAAGTTTCTATCTTCTCCAGTGTGCATTGGAATTACTGTGCAGCACTTGTCGCCAATCAGGGTGCAAATTTCTTGTTCTGGTGCCAATAACGTTTCTATAATTAATCTGTTTTGTAATGCCATTAAGGATGTGGCATGGAATTGTTCACTGATTCCTTCCACAGCTGCAATTGTCCAATTTATGAAGCGCTGTTGATTGTACCATAAGTAATTAATCCATCTGCTGTTACGTGCTATGTATTGCATGTTAAACATGGGTCCTATCACTGGAAGCCATCCCAGCCCTTGTCCCAATTTAATCCATCCTTCAGAAATGGCTAAATGGTCATCAGGCACTCCGACTGGTTCCTGGGGCCGATTTCACGAAGCAGGTTATGTGGAAACTCTGAGTATGTTAAGCCTGAAATGAGGGAAACCCAGAGTTAACCGTTTCAATAAGGGAGGTAAATTAACCCCGAGATAGGGGTAAGTCAAGGAGTAAGTTAAGCCCATTTCATAAAGCGAGGTAACTCGTACTCGGAGTTTGTTACCATGGTAACTTAGTCTGTGAACATAACCTGGTTGGGAGCTGGTTTTATTCCAGAAACCCAGAGTTTGTTTCTGACTCCTCCCCTGGAGTACATAAAAGCTGAACCGTTTCCTTATAATTGAGTCTCCATAGAACCTGCTTAAAATGGCATGTCCCTTTCTGGAAGACCCGATTGATGAAGAAGCAAGACTGATTCGCAGAGAACTGCGATTGCGTCGGGCGAGGATTTTCCGTCCACGTTTGGATACGTTTTCATATCCTCCCGACTTTTTATTTGAACGTTATTGTTTTTCGTTACAGTCACTGCAATACATTCACAACCTCATCCGCCCTCTCATTACTCACATCACCCACCGTGGACGTGCACTCACCACTGAACAAATACTTTGCATTGCTCTACGTTTTTTTGCAAATGGAAGTTTTCTTTATAATATCGGCGATGCAGAACACATAAGCAGAGCAACCGTTTGCAGGGCTATAAGAAAGGTGTGCCTCGCTCTGAAGCGGTTTTTATCAGTTTTTGTTGTTTTTCCCGGACACAAACCTGTGAGAGCCATCAAAGAAGAGTTCCATGGGATTGCAGGTAAATAATTTTAAATGATTAATAACTTTTCTGTCAATAACATGTTGCTGTGACCTCTGGGAGCAATAATTTTAATGTCTTTTAGGATTTCCCAATGTGATTGGCTGCATTGATGGCACCCACATTCCTATCACTGCTCCTTCAGAAAATGAAGGAGATTATGTGAATAGGAAGTCCTTCCATAGCATCAATGTGCAGGTACATACATTGACTACTACTTTTAAATGTCAGAGCACAAATATTTCAACTAACTTGTCTCATTTTCTGTACTGTCAAGATCATTTGTGATGCAGCACACATTATCACAAATGTGGAAGCCAAGTGGCCCGGGTCTGTGCATGACTCCCGCATTTATAGAGAGTCTACAATAAGCAATAGACTGGAACGTGGTAAGTGGTCTGAAACATTGCTGTTTGTCACCGCAAAGATCTTTGTCTAATTTTTCTGAGAAAAATATCAGAAGTAAAAAATGTGACTTCACTTGCAGGAGAGATTCATGGCTTCCTTCTGGGTGACAGGGGTTACCCCTGCCAACGAAATCTTATAACCCCTTACCCAGACCCTCAACCAGGACCCCAGCAGCACTTCAATGTGGCACACTGCAGGACGAGAGCCAGGGTAGAGATGACTATAGGCCTGTTGAAAGCCCGTTTCCAGTGCTTACGTCATCTCAGAGTAACCCCTGAGAGAGCCTGTGACATAATTGTGGCATGTGTTATTCTCCATAATATTGCAACTATTAGAGGAGAGCAACACCCTGCCCTACAAATAGAAGACACTGAGGAGGACCCCATCCAGCTCCCAGAAAATCAGGATGGAAGGGCAATCAGAGATCTGATCTGCAACAACCATTTTCCATGTTAAATTACAGCCACACAGAATACCACTGTCACACGTTCATTTTATTTAGTCTTCCTTAGATCCTACAGACAGACAGAGACAAAGAGAACATTTTTCTGTTAGTTTTTCATATTGCTCTAATAATACATTAAATTTACCTCTGACTACACACACACCTCCAGCTTGTGTTTAAGTATCTCGATTTCCAGATCTGCCTTTTGGATCTGGCGGTCCAGGTATAACATTTCCTTGTCCGTTTTTTCGATTTGTTTAAGTAGATGAATTTTGTATAACTCCTTGACTGGTAACTGGAAATCCACAAGAATATTGTTCAACACAGTCAATTATACAGAATTAAACTCTGTTGTTCACTGAAACTCTCACTGTATTCATTTGTTCTGCAGAAGTTGATGGACCCTCTTCATGCTGTCCAGTTATGCTCTGTTAAAAAAGGATGAATATGTTAGCTTCCATGTCAATATAAATCCCTACAAGAAAGTCACGTGTACATGTAATGCTGATCTAATATGATACCTCTGAGGGCCTGTCTGTGACAGCAGACACAGTGTCCTCATCTTCATGTTCGCCATCCTTTGAAGTCAAGCATTTCATTTTGTGAACTTTATACCACTATTGGTTATGGGGTTATGGTGTGTTGAGGTACTTGGAGTACCACATGAGGCTCCAATGGGGCCACATGAGGCTCCAATAGGTGGAGACTTCCCTCAGAATCTATTGGATTCAGGAACAAACAGCTTTTGCATCTAAAAGAGGCTTCATAAAAAAAACAATATAGAAGTGTGGACTTGTTACATGTTATGAAGGCACTTGTGTCCTCAGGGCTGACTGGTTCAGATGAGCTGCCCCCTGGGATTCCCTCAGCCATGGGCCTTCCTGTTGTCTGGCTAAGGGCCCTCTCCTCTGCCTCTGTTAGAGGTGGTGGTGCAGGTCCTCCACCTGTTTTACGGGCCTCTGCCCTCTTTCTGTTGGCTAGGCAGGAGTCAAATGTTAACTTCACCACATTAATTAATGAAACATTACAGGGGGCAGAATGTGTGAAAACATCATGCAGGACTGAAAGAGCTGTTACAGTATTCAATAAATAAATTAAAAATATAAATAAAAATTGAAAATTGAATTACAATTAAATTGAAATAGACATATCAAATGTTACCAAAGTGAGATACAACCAGGCATGTTATATTTCCAACTCACCTGATTGAATTATATTTTTATATTTCATTTTCAACTGCCTCCAAGTCCGTTTTTCGCCCCCTGGGTTGCACCTACATGAACAGGGGGCCAACAGCATTTTTTGCATGCAATATTTTATGAGTGATTAAAAACAAAACTTACGCATTGACTCGAGCAGTGATTTTTTCCCATGCGTTTTCTCTATCTTTTGCCGCTGCCACTGTGTTGCTTTTTTCCCGGAAAATATGCTCATATTCACCGTATGCCTCCATCAAAATTTCAAGCTCCGGGGGTGAAAAAAATGTTGAGCGCTTTCGTGTTGATTCCGCTTCCATGGTGAATCAAGGAATCGGGGCTCCATTGATGATGGCTTATTTATAGTCGTGGTGCACGCGCTTGACTCGGAGTCAACATACTCAGAGTTGACAAAACTAATGTGAATCAGCTGTGTTGAAACAGGAAACTCAGAGTTTTTCATCTCAGGGTTTGTCAACTCAGGGTTAACACTCATACTCAGAGTTTGTTGAACCTCCTTCATGAAATCGGCCCCAGATTCCATGCTATGTATATGTTGTTATTTGTGGTCCATTGTTTACTTAAGTCTCTCTTAGTCCGATTTGTACTTTGTGAGAGTTGAGCGACCAGCACTGTCACCTGTCCTGTTATCATGACTGGTGCACAAAGTCCTGTCCAGTTTTGTGGTAGGACCGCTTTTATCTGCTGGTTGTTGTCACAGAGCCAAAATATGTCTGCTAGTGGTTTTGTTTGGGTTAATTTTGGCAATTTCATCTTTCCAATGTAGGTTCCGTTTCTCCATACATGCAAAAATTGTCCATTTACCGCCACCTGTTCACATTGAAATTTTGATCGATTGGTGGTTGTCAAAATTTGGAGGCCTGGTGTAGAGCGCTGCCTTCTTGAATGGTTTGTGGTAATGGAGAAAGTGTTGTTACTTGATAATGAAGTATTTTGCTTTTTTATATGGTTTGAGGTGACAGTACTTCCACGATTACGTTGAGAATTTTGGCGCCGTGTTTTTCAGTATTCTTTTATCCTGGCCTGTTATACTGTTGTTATTGTATCTGCCAAGGATACAAAATGGGTGTACGGTGTTTTCTGAGACTTGTGTGATTGGGGGAATCATTACTGACAGATTTGATGGTAAGGGATATGGACAGATTGTAGTATCATTTGTCCAGCTTTCTCGGGTTCCTTCAGCTAGGTGCATCGTGCATTCTACAAGGTACCCGCTGGTATTGTCGCATTTTTCATCAAAACCCGGGAATGGCTTGACCACGGGTTTGCGTTTGAAATTATAGCATGTCACACAAGTTTGGTTACTTATTTGCCTAGCAGAGTATTTCATCCTCTGATAAAACATATCATTTTCTCGTCTTAAAATTTTCCATTTATTTGTTTTGGGCGAAGTTCCATTTGGGGTTCGATTTGTATGGCGTCTCTTAACCAATTTTATCATTTTATTTGCTGAGTCTTTTGTCATAATTTTGTTCGTCTTAGTTTCTATACACCAGCTTTTTGAACACGTTATGACTATGTTCGCCGCGCCTTTCATTTTGCATTTCTCACTGATTGGGACAAAGCTCAGGCTTCCATGGTCTGGCTCTATTGTCAGGATTTGAGTGTGTGCGTCCAAATGTTCATATTTGATGGTTATGTTTGTGTTATTTACTAAGCCTTTTGTTTTTGCCGTCATCACCCCAGCTGCTAATGCACACTCAACAATTGGTTCAATATCGGCGTGTAGATCCAGAATTTCATTGACTAATAACCAGATCATTATTAGTATTATTTTTGCCCTTGCTTTTAGTGTCAATCTCTTAATCTGTGATTTTTTCCCATCTTTTTGTTTTCCAATTAAAGTACATGCTTGGGTCTGCTTCTGGCGCAAGGGCATGAGGGTCTGGTCCTTCTTCGGGATCTGATGTTGGAGTTTCATGTCTTGTCTCATCTGGTTCACTTTCTGATATTTGGCTTTGTCTGGTGGCCAATGAACCACTGCTTTGTGTCTCTTCACTATCTCTTCTCCTCCTTTCAATCAGTCTTTGTGATCACCTATGAGCTGGGGGTGTAGCTATTTCTTCTCCTTGGCTATCTGTCCGTGGCCGGGCGTCTGCCTGCGGGGCAGCGGCGTCGTCACCCCTCGCCGGTCCGGACTGTGATCTCACAGTCTCTCTTGGATCGCTTGCTCTGCAGCAGTGATTAAGGTGAAACCAAACGGTCTTACCTTGCACTTTTAGGGCAGTAGGAGTGGCAAGAGTAGCCTTAAGAGTAACGTCTGGGTTGGTCCCACTTTCTTTTGAACACCTTGACGTATACCCAGTCACCTGGCGTCACCTTTTGCAGCTGAGGCTGGATCTCTGCTTCTCGATCCTCTGCTGCTGGTTTAGTCTGTTGAAACACAACTTCATGTATTTGAGTTAAATGCTGCAAGTATGCTGTCAGTTCTCTTTCACACTGTTCTAGAGGTGGCCCTTGATAGGGTCCTCTAAGGTATGGCACAGGCATAGGTCTTCCAGTCATCATTTCACGCGGTATCAGATGTGTTACTCGGTTAGTTTGTGATTTCATGGACATCAAAGCAAGCGGCAAAGCATCCACTCAGTCAAGCTTATAATCGCTATCTGCTCTTATTTTTGCCAATTTAGCTTTTAGCATTCCATTAGCTCGTTCCACCACACCTTGTGACTGTGGATGGTAGACACATCCAAAGTTCTGTTTAATCCCTAACATTTTCAATGCTATTCTCATTGTATTTGCCACAAATGCAGGACCGTTATCTGAACTGATAGTATCTGGAAAACCAAATTTCTGGAAAACTTCTTTACACAAAAACTTAGCCGTGGAATTAGCACCTGGACCTTTGGTAGGAACAGCTTCTATCCACCTGCTAAATTGGTCAATTACTACAAGAACGTATCTGTAGCCTCTTATATGCTGTCATGTCAATATGGTCCATCATCAGGTGTCTGAAAGGACCGTCTAACGGCGGTATATGAGCTATAGGTGCTGAAAAAGCTTTTCTCACATTATGTTGTGCACACACCATGCAATCATTTAAGGTTTTGTCTACTGTAGCTGCTAAAAATGGTGACCACCAAACAGCTCTTAGACATCTCAAAATTTCCCCCCTTGCACAATGGTCTTGACCATGCACATTAAGGATAGCTGTTTGTAGCAACGATGCGGGCAATACAAAATGACCATGTGGACCACCCCATAAATCTTTATTTGGCCCTTCTTGGGTACATTTGATGGCTCATCTTTTGAGCCAGACATTGTATTCATAAATGCTAGCCTGACGTTGTGCCTCTATCAGCGAAGCCAAAGTTGTGAGCGGTTCACAGTCACTGCTACTAGCAAGGGACTCATACATGTCTCAGTAGCTGCTCGTCTCGCTGCCTCGTCAGCTTTGTTGTTTCCCATGGCTATCAATGAGTCAGTTTTCTGGTGTGCAGGACATTTAATAATGGCTATGGCGGATGGAAGGTGAATAGCATTCAACAAATCTGAAATGGCAGCACCATGGGTAACTGGCGTGCCGTCTGCTCTGTTGAAACCTCGTTGCCAAATTTTTCCATTAATGTTACAAACACCATACGCAGAGTCAGTGTCAGTGAGTCAGTGTAGACATTCAAACGCTTGCCTTTGGCTAATTTGCAAGCTGCTGCCAATGCCTTAATCTCTGCCAGTTGTGCGGAACAGGGTTGAGGTAATCTTTGTTTGTACTTCTGTAAACGTATCATCAGGGTTTAATTGTTTCACGGCATATCCTGCGTGATTTCCCGTAGCATCTCTGAAACATGAACCATCAACAAAGTATGTGTAGTCTGCAGGTATTTGTTGATTATACATGTCATCTCTTGGTTTCATGAAAATCTCTGTCTTTTGGACACAATCATGCGGTGTGCCCTCTTCAGGCAAAACCATACGTGTTGCGGGATTTACTGAGTTGCATCGTTGTATGGTTAATTCTAGTGCTGAGAATTACCTCATAACCAGTTTTCCTTGCTTGTGTAAGAACAAAACGAGGACTGGTCAGCAACGCATGTAATTGATGGGACGTATATAATGTTACTGGGTGTCCCATCGTTATGGAAGATGCTTTTTGGAATGCAAAGACGGCTGCAGCCAGTCCTTGGTAGCAGGGGTGGTAACCCCACTTCAATATTGTCCAATTTAGTACTATAATACGCTAACAGTTGTTTACCTACTGGAGTGTCTTGCATCAGCACTGCACATGCGTAACCCGATCTCTCTGAACAAAGTGTTGTGGGTCAGGGTGCAAGGGTAACCTGAAAAATGCCGAACATAAGTCTATCATTTGGTGTCTGGTGGGATATTTGACAGAAGAGTGTGTGGATCTGGGACAATAGGAGTTTCCGCGTCGACCACAGAGTTGACGACTCGCAGATCATGTACTAAACGATAATCAGTAGAATGTGGCTTTTGGATTGGAAAGATTGGAGTGTTACAGGGCCTTTTTGTTTTGATTAATACCCCTGCAGCCAGCAAACCCTCAATTGTGGATTTGATACCTTCTACTGCCTGTTGTTTCAGCGGATATTGCTTTTTATACGGTAAGATGACATTGGGTTTAAGCTTGATTTGAATGGGCTATGCAGATTTTACTAACCCTACATCTGTTTTATGTTGTGATCATACTTGTGATGGCACCTGTTTAAGCAAGTTTTTATGTTCTACTGTGAGTGGTAATTGTTTTGGAACATCTGTAATTGTTAAAACTTTTTCTGCCTGTCCCTCATCACATGTGCTAAGCGAGATCCTAATGTATTGTTTGTCTGCAGAAACATGCAGGTTTTTATTTAGAGTTTGTTGCCATTCAGGGACCTGCAATGCAGATTTCATCATTGGTCCTAAGTCATGGGATTGATAACCCTTGGCTATTAATAGCGTGATGTGAGGAGTGGATCCCGGGACTGAGAACCAGGGTTGCGGCTGCCACCCCCTGAGGGCCGATGTATATGTCTTGAGCTTTTAGGTAATTAGTTTTGTTATTAATCATGTCCTGCCAGCAGTCATCATAGTCTATGTGCCCTTGTCGCGCATCATAGTGGAGAGTACAGTGTAGTGGGAGTCGTGGCTCTTCTGCCCTCCCAAACTGGTTCTGTGCCCATGGCTTCCACTGGGTCCATTCATGGTCTAAGTTTGACCTTGGCTTTAACTGCTTTCTCTGCTGTAACATCACTTTGAGCCACAGTGGATAGCATCATGACGCCTGTGGATAGCATCATGATGCCTGGAGAAGTTGAGGAGGCCAATATCTTGCTGGTCCTGTCCATGGGTTATCTGGACATTCTCTTCTTTGATGACCTTGCTGACAGCATCCCCAACACATAGTTTTGTCGTCTGGACCAATATTCAAGTGGGATGTGGATTGTGAACGATCTCTCTGTGGTAGGGATCATCCTTGGGGATGATAAAATGGGCCTCTCCTGGGGCCAGCTTGTCCTCTGAAACGGTTAGCATATGGCTCATGTGATCCCACATGTACATGGACCATAGGTGGTAGTGATGCTGATGTACCTTCTGCTTGAGTCACAGGCTGTGGAGCAGGTGCCTGGGGTTGTGGCTGCTGTGGTGGTTGCAATGGCTGTATGACTGGAAGTTGAGGGGTTTCTGGTATTACAGGCCGTGGCTTAGGAAGTTGCTCTATGGTGACTACTGGAGCTTGGGTCTTGGCTTTTTCTTTCTTCTGTCATTTAATTCAGTAAATTGCAGTTGCATCAACTTATTTGATATCAGTCTTTGTGTTTCTTCTTTTCACACACTCTCTACATGGTGCGAGATATTCTGCGAATAATGATCAGTCCAACCACATTTTCCAGCCGTTTCTGCACTTCTTCTGGCATTGCTTTCTTCACCATTACTTTAAAAAGGCTTTCGGTGGTTTTATTTCAACTACATCTATAAGAGACACTCCTAGATAGTACAGTAACTTTGCAGTACAGTTACATACACACACACACACACACACACAAAGGGGCTTCAAGAAGTTCTTTGAAAAAGGACAGTTGGAAAAAACAGTTTACATCTTTATTTTGAACATATGCTCCATCTAGGTCAATACATGACATCAGCCTTTAAGTCCATCCGTAACATTGTAACTTAAACCATTTTTTCCAACTGTCCTTTTTCAAAGAACTTCTTGAAGCCCCCGTGTGTGTGTGTGTATGTAACTGTGGAACAATGAGTCTATTGCTGAATGAGCTTCTGTGACTGATCAGCACATGAACATAAAGAGTCTGCAGTTTGGGAATTTTTCTCTTTTTAAATTTTATTTTTAGTTTTTTTTAGTAACCTGGAGCCATCGGTGTGGCTTAAAATACAAAGAAACAGTCATTATAAAACTGAAAATTGAAACACAAAGTAGTAGTGTTATTTGATCAAAAGTCATAAACATTTTTTTCAAACCATACAAAACCGGAACACCAAAAAAAGGAACTGACAAATCAGGGCTGCTTAGGCATATCCAAAGCCAGGTGAATTCTTTATTCCAAAGTCCATGTTTTCCTTAAAGGTGCTGTAGCTGTCTAAAAGAGGCAGCTTCAAAGTGCTGGCGCATGTATTTGCCATGGGAAGTTTTGAACTAGGAAGAAATTGCAGGTGTGGCTGAGGGTCCATGCCAGCAGGAGGCACACAGGGCAGGTCTGTGGCAAACATGAAGATCTCTTCCAGGGTGACTGTACTGTCATTTTCTAAAATTTGAGTCTGGGGTTTTTACAGTTCAGAGTTATATAGTTTGATAGTGACAGGCAGGAATGATTTCCTGTGTTGCTCTGTTGTGCAGTGTGGAACAATGAGTCTATTGCTGAATGAGCTTCTGTGACTGATCAGCACATGGTGGAGAGGGTGTGAAGGAGAGTCCAATATTGTCCTAACTTTGGACAACATTATCCTCTCCAACACTGTATTCAGTGAGTCCAGTTCCTCCCCTACTATATGGCTGGCCTTCCTGATGATCTTATTGAGTCTGTTAGTGTCCTTCACCTTCAGGCTGCTGCCCCAGCAGAAAACAGCATACAGGATGGCACTGGCCACCACAGACTCATAGAACATCCGCAGCATCATCCGGCAGATGTTAAAGGACCTTAGCTGTCTCAGAAAATAGAGACAGCTCTGGCCCTTTCTCTACACAGTGTCCACGTTTTTTGACCAGTCCAGTTTGTGATCTAGGTACACCCCCAGGTACCTGTACTCCTCCACCATGTCCACATTGACCCCATGAATGTTGACAGGGGTCACTGTAGCCTTGGTCCTCCTCAAATTCACCACCAGTTCCTTTGTCTTCATCACAGTGAGCTGCAGGTGGTTTATCTTGCTCCATGTGACAAAGTTGTCCACAACCATCCTGTACTCACTCGCATCACCACCTGAAATACATCCTACTACTGGAGAGTCATCAGAAAATTTCTGAAGGTGGCAGGTCTCTGTGCAGT
The DNA here is from genome assembly GCF_017976425.1 of Toxotes jaculatrix. Lineage (NCBI taxonomy): Eukaryota > Metazoa > Chordata > Actinopteri > Toxotidae > Toxotes > Toxotes jaculatrix. The sequence continues at coordinate 29,743,001 of NC_054401.1, forward strand.
AGCTGAAGTCTGTGGTGTAGAGAGTAAAGAGGAAAGGAGAGAGGACAGCCCCCTGCGGAGCCCCAGAGAATAAGGGTACACCCATATGTCAAAAGGGTGATTTATGACCCTAATTAATGACCCCCCAACCCCCGACCATGTGGCGTAAATCCCGCCCCTTGATGACGTCACTTCCTAACCCCGCCCGTCGGACCCCCCTACCCCTGTATGACATCGCTTCCTAGACCCTCCCACTGTATCCCCCCACCCCTTTTCTGACATCACTTCTTTCATCCTACACCCTTCATTGTTTTTTTCATTCCCTTCAAGACAACATGAAATAAATATAAATAAATTAGGGGTGCTTGATGTGAACATTTGGGTGCTTGATGTGAACATTTGGGTGTGCTTGATGTAAACATTGGTTGTAGCTCCTTTCTCCTTGTGCTGTGATCACATGGACAGGAGTGCTAAGTGACAGTTTCAGATCAAAGGGTCAATATGCAACATTGTAGACTCTAAGGTGTCTCGTGACGCGGCATTTGTTGATTCGAGCATGTCACAAAGGTGAGAAATAATGTCTCCTTCCTCTGTTTGCTACAACTTGCCCCCCCCCAATTTGCTTCAGATGCTCCTATCCCTGGGAAAACCCCTCCCCGCATCATCACACCTCTCCAGCAATTTTCTGCAAAGCGCTTATATAGGGGGGCCTTATATAGCGAGGCAGTATAGCAGTCATCATGTCGGGAAAAATGAGGTGTGACAACGATCGCAGAGCAGTTTTATCTGTGCCAGAGAGAAAGCAATATGGCGAGGGTCTGTGACTAAAGACCAGACAGGCGACCCGCAAGACAAACGACGTGATCCGTGAAGAAACGGTGATAGAAGACGTCGTAAGGCAGTCTCAGCAAAAGACGCCCGATGTATCCGGTTAGATGATTAGAAGTCTACGAAGACATGCCTTCAACACCGCATGCTCCAAAGAAAACGACGTATCTGCGACGACTGCAGATGCCAGCCACTGCTTCTCTGAAAAAAGAATGGTCTTTAGAGCCCTACGGATTGTGTGGATGGTGGGGTTATGTGTTTAAGTACGAAACAGGGGAGCTGTGGATGTATCAGCGGGATCAGGATGAAGCTTTGGATGCTCTGCGCACCATAGCTACACTGACCTCAGTCGATTGGAGTATAATTAAACTCTTGCTAGCCCGTCGACGCATCGAGAAGGCTGCTGTCCGTGATTCCCCAGCATCGGCTAGCCGAGGCAGCTTGCAGCCTCTCCCCACTGATGTGGAGCTTGCACAGAAAAAGATAATTTTCAGCGCCGTTTGGCTGTCCAAAACTACACCCTGCGGCCGATGGTTCCTCCGGGTCAGCCTACGGACGTCTGAGGATCCGGCTAGTGAGGAGCTCCTTGTCTTGGAGTATTTCAATTCCAACTGCTGTGTATTCCGCACATTATTAGCCCTGCCATTTCATGTCTGGCATGGAATGATGAATCAAGCAGAAGGAAATATCGCTAGTCTTTTCTGTAGCTGTCGCAACTGGAGGGATGCTTTAGTGATGAAAAATCCTTGTCCTTCTAGACTTTGCCAAGCCCCGCCTCTCTGCAACATCCTCCTAGACCACACCTCAAAACGCTATAAAAGAGACTTGGAAAAGACAAAAAACATTTGCTGACAAGATGGAACATGACGAGGCCTGCTGTTTAAAAGGAGGGTTCATGCGCTCAGCCAATCATGACCTATCCCAGAGGGATCTGCTTCAATTCCGACGGACCGGTAGCTTCAAAGTTGTCAAGCTTCGTACCATACTTCGTGCATTGGACAAAATTTTCCCACAAAGAAAAGAATCACCGGGAGAACCACTTGCCCTGAGGGGACATTCGCTGCGGGGTATGTCCGAGATGCTTGGGTCTCCTGGCGTCTGGTATGCCTGGAAGCGCTGTCCCTGGAAGACGTGGAGGATCTATTTATCTATTGGACATTGATAGCAGGGACACTACTGATTGGCCTGGGTATTGCCCTGATCTATCAGAGAATTGGAAAAACCGCTGCTGGCAGATTAGCACTACCGCTAAGCGCGGAGATAAAACAGCACCACGGGTTCATGGATACTCGGCTGACGGAATTCCATCAGAAGATGGCTCGGATCGAAGGACTGATCACTGACATCTCAGCCCGATCTGAGGAGGAACGGAGACGAAGTGATGACATCGGAAGACAGTCCGAACACCTTGAGATCGGTGAAGGGACTGTCTGTCAAGCGAGGAGATGTCGAAGCTACTCCATGCATCTGCAGGGGATGACGAGCACTGAGACCAGACTGATAGATTACTGATCTGGATAAATTCAAAGCGGATCGATAAATTGCTTTTGCATATTGGCTGTATTGTTTCTGTCCCTCGCCCCCCCCCCTCTCCCGGCCTAGAAGAATAGCTCTGCAGCTGTGCTCCTATCAAATTCCTATGCAGCTCGTATCTCCCTTCAAGGACAACTGATGAACTGACCTGTAAACATTCTGGCAGTCTAGGTCATACAAATCGCAAACACTTCTCATAGACTGACGCACACACACTCCCCTCCCTACCCGCCCCCCATCTACCGTCTGCCTCCGTACCTTATCTTTTGTAAACCCCCCCCCCATGTGTCCATGAAAAAATTCCAGCATGTTTCCACGTGTACTGTGCACAAAAGTCATAATGTATGATGTGACTGTGTATCAAATGTATGTATTGCAACTTGCAAATTAACTTTCAGGAAAGCGTGTGGTGGCGCAAACATTTTGCTGCGGCCCGGAGGCTATACTCCTTAACGAAATTTCGCCTGTACTTCTGTGCAAGTAACAATAAAGTTCCTATCCTATCATACTACAGTCCTCATCACCTCCATCCCCTGCCTCAGACACGGAGGAGGCCCCGGTTCCGGCTTCACAGCCATCCTCACCACAACCACCTACACCACCACCCTCATCCCCCGCCTCCGCTGCCTCAGACACGGAGGACGCCGAGGACTCCCTAACCCCTGCTTCCCACCCTCCCTCACCACCTTCTTCAACTGACGAAGTCGATGGTTGGGTCTCATCAACGTTCATCAAGACTGTAAAATCGGGCTTGTACCATCTTCTCAACCTGATTCTTCACAAGTTCCTCCGTGACAACTGCTACAGGTGTCTGGTCAAGCATCCTTGCCAGACCCAGCACCTGTGTCTAGAAGTACTCGAAGAAGGTTTTTACTAGACCAACTATTACGGGCTGATGAATTGACTTTGTACTCCCAGATTGATTCCTTCCATCCAGCGTCCACTGACCCTGCGCAACATCCGAGTCGGGGACGAGAGAGTCAGATGCGTGGTAGAGACCCTTTTATACGAACTGAAAGAGGTCAGGAAAATCGACGACAGCATCAGTCAGATGTACGATGACTTGGTCGGAGAGGACGCGGTGAAAATTGAACAAGCAGTCACTGAATACTGGAATGATCAGTAATTTTTTCCCTTTGTGAAAATTGTTATTTCTCTAAAACATTGTATTTCTTTTTTGGTATATCTTTTTTAAATCACGTGTGCAGTTTAGTAAAACAACAAAAAGCGCTCTTGTCTCATTGCTGCTTCATTTCAACATTAGAAGGGGAAGAAGAGAGGTATGGGAGAGACTGTGGTTATGAAAAGAGTTTATTACAACCCTGCTAATCCAGGCAGCTTTGGTGGAGTAGAGTGACTTCGCAAAGCAGTGCAAGATGAAACAAGAGAGAAAGTTAGTGCAGAAAACTTCAGAGATTTTTTATCAGAGCAAGATGCTTACACTCTACACAAACCCGTCAGAATACATTTTCCCAGAAACAGAGTGTTTGTTCCCCAGCCTTTAAACCAATTTCAAGCTAACCTGTGTGACATGCAGGCTCTGTCCAAACATAACGATGGGTACAAGTATTTATTAACTGTCATCAATGTATTTTCCAATAAGGCCTATGTCCAGGCGTTAAAGAAAAAGACGGCTGATGCAGTAGTGTCTGCCTTTGAATCTATTTTCCAAGATAGTCGGATGCCAGAAAAGTTGCAGAGAGATGGGGGTAAAGAATTTTTCCAAACCAAGATGGGTTTTATGTTACCCTGCCTTCCAACGCCAGCATGGAAATGTTTAGAAATAACACCAGTTCCAGTTACACGACGGATCTGGCTAAACCGATCGAATTGAGCAGAGACTGGGTAGTAGGTCTCTGTGAAATCGTTTACCCCCACCCCTGGTATAACTTATCTCCGAACGGGGCTTATTTTTTAATGTCAAAAATAAAGAAGGTCAACCGTCTGACAGAGCAGAGTCGGCGACGAACCTGAAATTTGGTAAGGGAGGATATTATGACAGTCCAAAAGAACTCCTGGATCTTATACTCCCGGCATTAAAAAGGCGCATCCCTGGCGCCGACATTTCTTTCAACAACGTGACCAAGCACTTTGAATTCAAAGGAGACGGTCATCACAAAATCCTCATCCGTGGACACTTGGCTTACATGCTAGGCCTAAAACCGGATGAGTGGACTCTTGGAACGGACTGTCCCGCCACCTACATAGCTGATCTCGATGCAGGACTCAATAACTTGTACGTTTACATGGATCTCATTCAGTATCAGGCGGTGGGGGATAGTTACTCGCAGCTTTTGGGAGTGGTCAACATCAAAGGGGTTTTTGGAGACACGATGAGCATCAGGTATCATACAGTATGTTACGTACTGTGTCAAAAAGGTACATCAAAAATATCCACATCGAGATCAAAACGGATCGCAACAAGCACATAAACTTTGTTTACGGCAAGACAATCATCAAGCTACACTTTAAACCGGCTACCTTTCGACGTTGAATACCTTCTGTATATAACTATTCCGCTCGATACGACCCTCGTTCAGTATCTATTGAACGGCAATGGTTACGGTCTGCTTCAAGAGAAAAGCCATGGCTCAGATACGTTGGAGAGAGGATCCTCACCGCTTTGTCAGCTATTATGAAAGTCAAGTAGGGGGTGCCTTACCCGGTTTTTACGGAGCACCCGTCATGTACGGTCGTGGCATAGGGTCTATATTTTCCAAATTATTTCGCTTCGTGTCCCCTCTGCTCAAAAGAGGTTTTGCCATCGCTAAACCTCATCTTAAATCGGCTGCCAGCCACATCGCATCGGATGTGATCAGCCATGCAACGGGGAAATTAACCGGTCACGAGAAGCAAGAGGGGTCCGGCGGTATTTTAGTGTTATCGCACAGATTGAGGAAGAGACCGCCGGGAGAACGTGTTTTCAAAGCGACTAAAAAAGCATGTGAGGGTTCAAAGACGAACTCACTCGGTAGAAGCAAGCGTAAGGGAAGGAAGTCTACCAAAAAGTCCGACATCTTTTAAACTCCAAGGGAAAATAACAATCATTTAAAATGGCTTTTTTACATCAGAAATCTCCCCAATGCACTCTAGCAGAACTGGATTTATTTTCAGCCCCCATGACCCAGCTGTCTGTTGAAGATAAGATGTACACCAAAATTTCACCTCTCTCGGCCATCACCGATGGGAGTCCCATCGAGTTTTTTATCCCCGGAGATGGTGAAAAGTATCTGGATCTCAATGATACTTTGTTACACGTGCATGTGAAAATTACCAACGCCGACGGTACCGACCTGGCGAATGATGCGCCGGTGGGGCTTGTGAATTATCCTCTGAATACAATGTTCAGCCAGTGTGATGTGACTCTGGGGGATCGACTGATTTCTCAGTCTAGCGCCACATATCGCTACAGATCCAACATTGAAACTCTGCTCAACTTTTCAGGAGACACCCTCAAGAGCCAATTTAGCGCGGGTCTGTTTTACAAAGGTACGGCAGGAGCCATGGACTCTATAGTGGTCAATAACGGACCTAACAGAGAGCTGAATGAGAGAGCTGCCTTCACGGCCAATTCTAGAGAAGTACACCTGATGGGTCCTCTCCATGGGGACCTATTTTTCTGCAAGAGGCTCCTTTTGAACACCGTGGATATGAGGATTAAACTGAGCTGCACCAGCAATGCTTTCTGCCTGATGGGGCCCCGCAACTCCAATTATCGTCTGAAAATATTAGGGGCTTCTCTGTTTGTCAAAAAAGTCACAGTTTCCCCGGCCGTACGCTGAGGTCATGCAGCAGCTTTATTGAAGGGTAATGCTCTCTACCCCTTGTCACGCATCAACGTGAAAACCTACTCCATTCCCGAAAATTCCAGGGTATGTAATCAGGAGAATCTATTTCTCGGGGCTATGCCTAAATACATGGTTTTGGGCATGGTACACCACGAAGCCTTCACAGGGTCGAGAGAGATGTCGCCCTTCAATTTTATCCACAATGACGTGGAATGTCTAGCCCTCTGTCAGGACGGCAAACAGGTCCGAGAATTCAGAGAATTTTACAACATGTTCATGGCCACTGGGAGGCATCTCAAAGATTTACCTCTGAGCATTGACGGTCGAGAATTTAATGAAGGTTACTCTTTGTTTGAATTCAATCTCAACCCAGGAGAAGACAACGACGCTTTGTCCCCCATTTCCAATGGGAATCTAAGAGTGGAGATGAGATTCAGAGTTCCCCTGCCTCACACTACCACTCTGATTGTGTATGCCTGTTACGACTCCATTTTGGAGATCAACTCTAAACGACAGGTGCTGGTGGATTATTATTAACTAAAAAATGGATAATCATCAGCTGGAAAATCTTTTGCATCATCTGCTGCATGTGGGCCTCGGATCAGCTCCCCTTGCTGACTTTATCATTCAGAACCCCTGCGTATTTTATCGTCAAGACACACCCATCTCACATGCCTGGAGAGCACTGGTTGGCTTTGACTCTGGAAGAAAATGGCGTAGCCACCTTTTTTGACTCTTACGGTTTGCCCCTTGACTTTGCTCATTACCCTTTGACCAGCTTGCAGTTTTTGGAAGATCATTTTACAGAGATATTGTACCACAATCGACAGCTTCAACACCCACTGTCCACCGCCTGCGGGCAACACTGCGTTTATTATCTCTGCCAACGTGCCTGCGGATTAAAGAGATTGCTACAGATGATCCTGTTTATTATTTCTCATGCCATTTATCCTTGTAAAATGCATACTAAAAAAAATGTACCGTAGACACGTTGATGAATAAAGATTTTATTGAGAAAAGGACAGAGTATGAGTCATTTGTTACATTTATGGGGAAAAGTTGATCCATCCAGAAGGTTTTTTCAGTCTTTTTGTTTTTTTATCTTCTTCTGGTGGTGTAATCCATCATGGAGATAGGTTAACTTTTCTTCTTCTTTTTTCTCTTCTTGTTCTTCAGCTCCCTCCCAAAGGTCGGGCAAGTCGTCGATTTTGAGACGACGAAACTGTTCACGCGCTTGAGGGTTAGTCATGACAGATAATGGGACATTAAGATCATTCAGAACACTCAAGAAACTCATCCAATTAGCCGGTGGTGCGGTTTGGGCTCTTTTTTTATAAGAATAAATAAAGTAAATCAATCACGTGAGACCCTTTCACGGTCTTCCCCTTATAAACAAATTCCCCTTTTGAAGTCCAGCCCCCCTCACCCTTGGATAATTTCTTCATCACGTACTCTGCATTTCTGCGATCGCGAGGAGGAAGACTTTTTAATATCTCACTAGCCGTTTCATCTAAATCCTGCTCCGTCTCACTTGAATCCTTTTGAGGCACGGACGACGGCGTCGCCATTGTGTCCTCTGCTGCGGGAACTCCTTCAACCACCTCTCTCGACGGGTCATGGTGCAAAGACAAAGTCACTAGACATTCCTCTTTGTGACCCTGCTTGATCAGAGCGAGGTATCTTTGCAGGAGCGCATTGTATTTTTAAATTTTTTCATAGGAACTCAATCCGGGTTCGCTTAAAATCTCCCTCATTTGAACATCCAAATCATCTTCGGCCGTCTGTCTGATAGAAGAAGATTCAGGACGAGTCAGGCGGTTCAACTGCTGGGGTGAGAGAAGAGACATTTTCTGGCTTGTCTTCAGAGACATTTTATTTTCTAATAAGTCCTCCTACAAGGTTTCCGATGATAGGTATAGTGGCTGAAAGTAGGGGTAACAGAAATCCACCCATCTGCTTCTTCAACACTTGTTTTTTGCGTTTCAAACCCACTTTTCTGTCCGCCAGCAGTCTGATACTTTTTTCTGTCTCTTTAGTTTTGTGTATTGCTGAGATGAGAGGGGAATGTTGCCTTTCAAAAGATTGACTGCAATCTCACAAGGCGTTGAGAAAGTCCAGCGAGGAGTGAGCAAGAAGAAAGCCAGGTCTTTATCCATTTCTTTCTTTTTTTTTTAAACCAAGAGTGGAAGTGGAATGTTGCGTTACTGATAATGATATTCACCACTGTGGGAGGTGCTCTATGATCCCTCTGATGTTGAGAATGGTGGGAGCGGGAACCGTAACCAGAACCGGAGCCAGAATCAGAAGCGGAGCCGTGAGACTGAAATCCTCTTCTAAATTGCACAGGCTCCCAGATCTTCAGCCGTTTGTCTGATGTATCAACTTCAGGCTGCTGATTGACTGGACTGGCAGGTTGAGGCTCTGTAAACATATGGACAGATAATAATATTATTTTGTTTTCAAGAGGTAAATCCTTAAGACGGGGAGGTTGAAATTCTGTGGACATGCATGCACACAAAAATAATTGAATCATTATTTGAATTCATTTACTTTTTCAAATATATACGCAGGTATTACTCTTCAAATGTGTTCTCATTAAGTTACACAGTACTCCGCCGGCCTCTAGGGCGGCGCTGCTCTCTAAACGTTACCGGAAGATTCTAACGGCATGCCCCCTCTCCCGATCTCACTTCCTAGCCGGTATTCATTTCAAAGTTTGAGTGCGGTAGAAACAAGGAGGCGAACCGTAAGCAGCGTTTCTTTTGGTTTTGGAAAAATAAATTTAAAAAATAAAACCAAAGACTTACCCATTACAGCAGGACCGTTTTTTCTAGAACTTCATGCTGGATATTTTTGGAGGTCCGTTCCGATCCGAGATCGGGCTGATGTTGACACGGCGGAGTCTCTGACGCTTTTTAGACGGACGGACGGTCGGCACAATATCCTCTTCCCCGCTGTCTCGTCCGCACACTCCGACCGATGTAGCAGATGTCCCAGAAGACCAATCAGTGCTCTCTACTAATTGACCCTTTGATATGAAACTCTGTGTGTGATACTTTCTGCAGATCTGGACCTTCAGACATTCTGCAGAGAGTAAGGACCATGGAAGAACAGGAAAAGGTCTTTTGTCGATCCTCAATTTTATTTTATTTTATTTTGCAACTTTGAAAGTTTGTATTTTCAGAACTTTTATAAACGCTTTTATATATATATTTATATATTATATCGTCCTGCAGAAAATTGCTGGAGAGGTGTGATGATGCGGGGAAGGGTTTTCCCAGGGATAGGAGCGTCAGAAGCAAATTGGGGGGGGCGAGTTTTAGCAAACGGAGGAAGGAGACATTATTTCTCATCTTTGTGACATGCTCGAATCAACAAATCGTCACGTCACGTCACAGGATGCCTTAGAGTCTACAACATTGCATATTGACCCTTTGATCTGAAATTGTCACTTAGCACTCCTGTCCATGTGACCACAGCACAAGGAGAAAGGAGCTACAACCAATGTTTACATCAAGCACACCCAAATGTTCACATCAAGCACCCCTAATTTATTTATATTTAGCCCCGGTGTTGCTGACCACTCTGTCTGACGTACAGCACTGCAAGCGCATGTACTATGGTCTGCCAGTCAGGTAGTCCACAATCCAGGACACCAGTGTGGGGAATCTACCTGCATCGCTGTTAGCTTCTCACCCAGCAGAGTCGGCCTGATGGCGTCAAACGCACTGGAGAAATCAAAAAACATGATTCTCACAGTGCTTGCCGGCTTGTCCAGGTGGGTGTAGACTCTGTTGAGCAGGTAGATGACAGCGTCATCCACTCCAAGACGGGGCTGGTGGGCGAATTGAAGGAGGTTCATGAATGGTTGGACCATAGGTCGGAGCTGCTCCAGGATGAGTCTCTCCAGAGTCTTCATGATGTGTGACGTCAGTGCAACAGGCCTGTAATCCCTGAGGCCGCCAAGACACAGTGTCTTCGGTACAGGGACAAGGCATGACATCTTCCACAGCATCCTTTGAGAGGAAATTTGGGCCAGGTCCGCCATGTACAATGGACACAGCAATCATCTGCCAATCTATATTCAGCTTCTCTGACTGCTGTTCAGGAAAGTGTAGAGTTATTAGGTGTGAAAGCAGTGTCCATATTAAGCAAGCATTGCATTGTTGACTGTAGTACTTGTACTTCTTAAACATTCCATACAAAACAGTACCTGTTTCTACCTGAATTGTAGACAATGTAGCGACTCTCTGCTGGTCCATCAAATATGGGTCATTTGCTCAAGCTTTTCATCAGAAGTGAGAGGAATTCTCTTTTTGTGCCACCTGTATCAAGTCCTTCTTCAAACCTTCCAGCACCATCAGAAAACTTCACTAGAAGATCCTTTGTTTCAGAGAATGTTCCTCTTTTGAATCCTCTTTTGTCTCCATCCCAGAATTCAGAGCGACAGATGTTAAATCTGCTGACAGCATTGCGGTCAGTCTGAACTGCTAGGTTTGCAATTATTTCTGAAACAGACAGCTGTTCCACCCTACCAAGGAATAGATCATGACCATGTCACTAAATTAACTTAATACTATGTGATATCAAACACATTTTACTAAGAATAGAACAGTTGTATGGTGGTAACTTATTTCTTACTCTGCATCCTCTGGAACATCATGACTACCTGGATCAGTGCCCGAGTTCTTCTCATCCTCTACTATAATGGGCGCATACAATTCAGTGTATTTGCTGAAAAATTAACACAGAAATTTACATTGTTATTGTTTGCAAATCAATCATAATACTTGAAATTTGGAGAAGAAAGCTCAATACCTATAGTATGTAGGTATTGAGCTTTCTTCTCCAAAATTTTTTTGGAGAAGAAAGCACCTCTTGATGTTTCTGGGCCATCGTCTGAGTCAGAAAGTGAAACCTGTATAACAATGAAATGGAATGGTGACTCCAAGTACTCTTAGGAGTCTTTGACTAAGCTTAAATGTAGATTGTCTTCTTGTTCCCACAGGTATTTTGGAGCTTCACTGTGCAGAATGATTTATGTGTAGTTTTACAATCACATATTACCAGAGCTGCTGACTCAGTGTGTGAAGACCCTGGTACTGTTGAGGGTAGGTTCAAGTACCTGGCTGTAGAAAAAATTAAGTCATGTAAGCAGGTGCAACATGATAAATGTTATACTCACTACTGTGTCAGCTGAATTAAATGCAGCAGCACTTCGGCTTGTTATAATTACCTCTGAGTCAGATGAGTCTGTGCTGAATTCCTGAGCTGTGAGTACAAGATCAGACACAGGAAGGTTTTACTTTAGGTGCTAATCAATTTAGGAGAGCTTGTCTTGTTTGGATATTGATTGGCCTCACAAATATACACTGTGAATCTTTGATAAGCTTTCCCCAGTGCCTTCTTATAGGCTTTGAGAGTGAAGGGTTTGTCTGTTCCTGGAATGGAAACTATCTTTGTTCCATCAGGGTAAAGCAGAAAGTAGGGACCACCCTGTTAATTTTTGTTGAAGTCCTTCATTTTTTGTTCAGCAGCTTTACGCAGTTGCTCAGCATCCACTCCTGGGTGAACTACAAGTGGTAGTACCATTCCTTGCACAGTTTTCAGTGCTCCATCTTTCATCCTCATAATGCCTACAGAAATCTACACAGAAACATGTAAGTAAGCCATACACAGGATCATTGACAGACATGAAAATTAATGACAGAAGAGACTGCAAACAGAATGATTGTCCTCCATCAGAAAAAATAAGCTACCTTCACAGGTTGTTCATTCAATTGTTGTTTTGTCTTTTTGAAACATGACTGTCTCTCCTCTTTTAAACTCCAGAAATCCCGGAATGTGGTGAGTGAACATTTTCCAGTACTTCCTGCATCAAACCAATCAATGCAATCAAATATCAATATCAACTCAAGATCATTAAAATATTTTTTTTTTAAATCACAGCTAATCATTTTTATAAGTAAACTTTAAAAATGTTACCTTCACTTGTGCTTGGTTTCTCAAAAGCATTTAAGAACTTTATGTTCTTGCCACACAGGGAGTTTTTCCTTGCCACTGTTGCCTTAAGTGACAAAGAGAGAAAAGAGTAGAGCCGTGAGCCGCTGCGTCCATCATACATGCCGGCATGTTGCACATGTGAACAATGTCTGTGATGAGAGGGGACAGAGAAGTGAGATTGGCCTTTACAAGGACAGTAGGAAGGGGGTCTCATTGGCAGGTTGAGGATTTGGATTTTCGAATGAGTTTGGAAATTTCATTGACTGAGGGTAGGGTGAATGCTGAAAGTGAATGGGTGGGGGCAAATGGAACTAGGGCAGGTGAATTTGGAGCAGAGGTGGGTATAACTTGCTGGTGAATATGTTCGATTTTGGAAGAAAAAAATAATACCATAGTATTACAGAAATCAGAAGAGTACAGGTGAGTAGGAAGTGAATCCAGGGGTTTTGTAATGTTTGTAAGGAGGGATAAGAGGGCCTTAGAATTTTCTTCATTAGAACTGATTAAACCAGAATAGTATATGGATTTGGCCTCAGAAATAAAGTCTTTGTAGTGGAAGATATGGTCTGAATACATGTCTTTATGCACAGTGAGACCAGTTTTTCTGTAGAGTCTTTCGAGTTGATGTCCTTTTGCTTTTAACTGTCTAAGAGTGGGAATGAACCAAGGTGCAGTGAGAAAAAATGAGACAGATCTGGTTTTGAGTGGAGAAAGATTATTTAGAAGGTTATGGAGGCTGCTGTTGTAGTGTGAGAGCAGTTCATCTGGGGTAGAAAAACTGTCAGCACTCAGGAGGCTATTGATAGTAGAGAATAAATTGTCCAAGTTGATGTCCTTAATTTTCTGTAAAGTTATAATGCATGGAGGGTTGGATTTGGAGAGTGAGAGACTGACAACAACAAATGGGAGAGAAAGGGAGGAAATCTGCTTTCCAGTCAACAGGTGTAACACCTATACAGCAGATTAAATGTCCTTTGTCCTGTGAGAAAGTTAGTATTTTGCTGCAGTCCAAAGCTGTCCAAACAGGATGTGAAGTCTTTGGTGAAAGTACTATTGGCATTGTCCATGTGAATATTAAAATCCCCCAGAAGTATTATGTTTGGTGAGAGTGTGGAGAGTCAGTGATAAAAATCCTTGTTAGGCTTTGGTGGGTGATACAGAGTGGCAACAATAGTGGGAATAGGTCCAGAGAGCTGTCATACAGAGGCCTCAAATGAGTGACAGACAGGAGCATTCACAGACTCTATCCTTCACTTCTCACAGTAAATTATCACAAGACCTCCCTCTCGGCTTGAGTCACAAGTTTGAGAAATGTAAACAAACCCCCGTAGCAGTACCCTCATTGAGTGAAATAAAGTCAGTTGGCTGCTTCCATGTTTCAGTTAAATATAAAAAGTCAAGCTTATGTTCAACGAGGAGATACTGTACAAATTCCCCTTACTCATAAGTGAGCGGATGTTGAGAAGACCAAAGCTGACAGTAGTGCTTTTGGGTTTGTCATCTGTGTTACCTGACCTAGCTAGGTGGCCTAGCACACTATGATCAGCTTGGTGACCGGTGTTCCTCAGTGAGCGTTGAGCAGTGACTTGATGGAGTTTTGTCAAACTGAAAGTTCCGACGGGAGCCACAGTGAATGTATTTCTCTCGAGGCACATGCAAGATGTCCGGGTATAGGAGAAGAGCTGGTGGCCATGGCGGCTTGTGCAGATGTAAGTGGAGCTTAAGAAGCTAAACAAAAACAATAAAATATTGCACGAGGATTGGTTACATTGGTTTTGATATCAGGGATGAGCTGAGTGTGGTTAGGGCTTTGGGATAAAAGCTGTTCAGCAGTCTTGTGGTTCATGTTTTGATGGATCTGTACCGTTTTCCTGAGGGGAGAAGCTGAAACAAACTATGGGCAGGGTGGTGAGAGTCCCTTAAAATGGAGGATGCTTTCCTGAGGCAACGGGAGGTGTAGATTTCTGCCAGGGCTGGTAGGCTTGTGTTGATAATTTTTTCAGCTGCTGAACTGTTGCCATACCATAGGAGGATCCCATGGGTCAGCACACTTTCAATGGTGCTCTGGTAAAAGGACACCAAGAGCTGTTGAGATAGTTTCACCTTTCTGAGAGTCCTCAGGAAGTAGAGTCTTTGTTGTGCCCTTTTGACCAGAGAGTGTGTATTTGTTGCCCAGGTCAGATCCTAAACCCCAAAAATTTGAAGCTGCTGACTCTCTCTGACATCTTTGAGAACAGTCTGCTGGGTAGGATGGTATTAAAAGCAGAACTGTAATCCAGAAACAGCAGTTGTGTGTATGCTGCTCGTTGTTCAAGATGGAGCAATACTGTGTGGAAGGCTGTGAGAATGGCATTGTCTGTTGACCTGGTAGTTTTATATGCGAATTGGTGAGGGTCCAAAGTGGGTGGTAGCATGGCCTTTAAATGTTAAACTTCAGGATGAGGCCACTTGAAAGATGATCATTTTAATGTGACTCTTTTGCTTGTTTTATTTACTGCAATGCCCTCACCTAGAGACACTTTTCATAAATTGCAAACCTTTCGAGTTCTCCTCGTTTGTTTTGGTCGGTGTTTACACCCCCCCCCAAGCTTGCGTAACACATGCGTTACAACAGCTGGCCGACCAGATATCAGACACTGAGAGAAAACACCCGGACTCCCTCATTATCATTCTCAGGGATTTTAACAGTGCAAACCTCACACGTGAGCTTCCTAAATATAGGCAGCACATCAGATGTCCCACCTACAAGCAGAAACTGAAATCTTCTAAGCCTGTGGTTAGGACTGTGAAGAAATGGACAGAGGAGTCAAAGCTGGAGTTACAGGCCTGCTTTGACTGCACTGACTGAAGTGTTTTTGAAGCTGCAGCCACTAACATCAACAAACTTACTGACACTGTGACATCGTATATCAGTTTTTGTGAGGACGTGTGTGCAGACCAAGACCTTCTGCACATATAACAACAACAAGCCATGGTTTACTCCCAATCTGAGGAAGCTGCACCAGGCCAAGGAGGAGGCCTACAGGAGTGGGGACCAGGCCCTGTTAAAACAGACCAGAAACAAACTGACCAAGGAGTTCAGAGTGGCAAAGAGAAGCTACTGAGAGAGGCTAAAAAACAGCCTCTCAACAAATGACTCTGCATCAGTTTGGAGAGGTCTAAATCACATCACCAACTACAGAAGACCATACCCCCACCCTGCGGAAGATCCCAGACTGGCTTAACACCTTCTACTGCAGGTTTGATAAGGACTTTCTCACACCTCACGGCCACACAAAGAACCCAGCTGCAACACCTCCCCCACTACCCCAGCCTCCCCCGCCTGCCCTGACGATCCGTGAAGAGGATGTGTGTCGGCTCCTTCAGAGACAAAAGATCAGGAAGGCTCCAGGACCTCATGGAGTGTCCCCCCTCCTGCCTGAGAGTCTGTGCTGAGCAGCTGATGCCCATCTTCACCCAGATCTTCAACCAATCCCTGGAGCTGTGTGAAGTGCCCTCCTGCCTCAAATGCTCCACCATCATCCCAGTGCCTAAGAAGCCCACTATCACTGGACTTAATGACTACAGACGCCTGACGTCTGTGGTCATGAAAACATTTGAGAGACTGGTGTTGAACCACCTGAGGGACATAGCTAGCCCCCTGCTGGACCCCCTGCAGTTTGCCTACCGGGCAAACAGGTCGGCGGATGATGCAGTCAACATGGGACTGCAACACATCCTGCACCACCTCGACTCCCCAGGGACATATGCAAGGATCCTGTTCGTGGACTTCAGTTCAGCGTTCAACACCATCATCCCTGAACTCCTCCATCAGAAGCTCTCCCAGCTCACAGTGCCCGCCTCCACCTGTCAGTGGATCACCAGCTTCCTGATGGAGAGGCAGCAGCAGGTGAGGCTTGGGAGAATCACATCCAAGACCCGGTCCATCAGCACTGGTGCCCCCCAGGGGTGTGTCCTCTCCCCACTGCTCTTCTCCCTCTACACTAATGACTGCACCTCAAGTGACCCATCTGTGAAAATTCTGAAGTTCTCAGACGACACCACTGTCATTGGACTGATCCAGGACGGCGACGAGTCTGCTTACAGACAGGAGGTGGAACAGCTGGTCCTGTGGTGTGGTCAGAACCACCTGGAGCTGAACCTGCTCAAAACAGTGGAGATGACAGTGGACTTCAGGAGAAACTCCCCCACGTCCCTCCCCCTCACCATCATGAACAATACAGTGTCCACCGTGGAATCCTTCAGGTTTCTGGGTACCACCATCTCCCGGGACCTGAAGTGGACCCTCCACATTGACTGTGCAAGAAAGAAGGCTCAGCAGAGGTTATACTTCCTACGTCAGTTCATGAAGTTTAACCTGCCTAAGGAGCTGCTGATCATTTTTTACAGCGCCATCATCCAGTCTGTCCTCTACACTTCCATCACCGTCTGGTTTGGATCAGCCACCTAACGGGATAAGACTGGACTGCAACGGACAATCCGGGCTACAGAGAGGATTATCGGCACCGACCTGCCCTCCATACAAGACCTATACCAGGTCAGAGTTAGGAACCATGCTAAAAACATCTCTGCAGACCCCTCACATCCTGGTCACAAACTGTTTAAAGTCCTCCCCTCCGCCAGGCGCTTCAGAACATTGCTCGCCAAAACCAGCCGATACAAGGACAGTTTCTTTCCCCAGGCTGTGGCTCTGATGAATATGTGACTGTTTTTTCCCCACTACCTCCTTCAGCATCTTTCGTTTGCACAATATTTTCCACTACCTCATTTCACCATCTCTTTTTATGTTTGCACTATAACCTGCACTATTTTTTCTCAATAGTCTGAATATATATTTATAATAGTCTGAATATATATTTATATATATGTAAATAGTTATATAGTTATCTTCTGGGAAAAAAATTGCACTATCCACATTCAGACTGTCCCATTGCACCACTAGTAACTGGAAAAAAAAAAAAAAATTGTTGTTCCGTCAGTTGTGTGTTGTTGTTGTACCGCATGAGAGCAAGAAAAACCGTTTCCCGTGTGTTTCTGTCATCTGCAGTACCTGGCACTTTCAGGGCAAACGTTGTGAATAACAGTCTCAAATTGGCATGAACGGTCAAATTTTACCGTTTGAGCTGAAATGACAGCTTTGCATCAAATGTGCTGCCGGCGTCAAAATAAGACTTTTTCCAGCATGGAAACACTATTTTACATTAGAAGAAGCATTTTGCAGAGTTTTCCCGTGTGTTTCTGTCATCTGCAGTACCTGGCACTTTCAGGGCAAACGTTGTGAAAAACACTCTCATATGGGCTGGAAGCGCTAAAACTGTAATGTTTGAGCTGAAATGACAGCTTTGCATCAGATGTGCTGCCGGCGTCAAAATAAGACTTTTTCCAGCATGGAAACACTATTTTACATTAGAAGAAGCATTTTGCAGAGTTTTCCCGTGTGTTTCTGTCATCTGCAGTACCTGGCACTTTCAGGGCAAACGTTGTGAAAAACACTCTCATATGGGCTGGAAGCGCTAAAACTGTAATGTTTGAGCTGAAATGACAGCTTTGCATCAGATGTGCTGCCGGCGTCAAAATAAGACTTTTTCCAGCATGGAAACACTATTTTACATTAGAAGAAGCATTTTGCAGAGTTTTCCCGTGTGTTTCTGTCATCTGCAGTACCTGGCACTTTCAGGGCAAACGTTGTGAAAAACACTCTCATATGGGCTGGAAGCGCTAAAACTGTAATGTTTGAGCTGAAATGACAGCTTTGCATCAGATGTGCTGCCGGCGTCAAAATAAGACTTTTTCCAGCATGGAAACACTATTTTACATTAGAAGAAGCATTTTGCAGAGTTTTCCCGTGTGTTTCTGTCATCTGCAGTACCTGGCACTTTCAGGGCAAACGTTGTGAAAAACACTCTCAAATTGGCATGAACGGTCAAATTTTACTGTTAAAGCTGAAATGAACAGTGTGTCTAAAATATGTTGCTGGCGTCAAAATAAGACTTTTTCCAGCATGGAAACACTATTTTACATTAGAAGAAGCATTTTGCAGAGTTTTCCCGTGTGTTTCTGTCATCTGCAGTACCTGGCACTTTCAGGGCAAACGTTGTGAAAAAC
The DNA here is from genome assembly GCF_017976425.1 of Toxotes jaculatrix. NCBI lineage: Eukaryota > Metazoa > Chordata > Actinopteri > Toxotidae > Toxotes > Toxotes jaculatrix. The sequence continues at coordinate 29,761,237 of NC_054401.1, forward strand.
ACTCTCAAATTGGCATGAACGGTCAAATTTTACTGTTAGAGCTGAAATGAACGGTGTGTCTAAAATATGTTGCTGGCGTCAAAATAAGACTTTTTCCAGCATGGAAACACTATTTTACATTAGAAGAAGCATTTTGCAGAGTTTTCCCGTGTGTTTCTGTCATCTGCAGTACCTGGCACTTTCAGGGCAAACGTTGTGAAAAACACTCTCAAATTGGCATGAACGGTCAAATTTTACTGTTAGAGCTGAAATGAACGGTGTGTCTAAAATATGTTGCTGGCGTCAAAATAAGACTTTTTCCAGCATGGAAACACTATTTTACATTAGAAGAAGCATTTTGCAGAGTTTTCCCGTGTGTTTCTGTCATCTGCAGTACCTGGCACTTTCAGGGCAAACGTTGTGAAAAACACTCTCAAATTGGCATGAACGGTCAAATTTTACTGTTAGAGCTGAAATGAACGGTGTGTCTAAAATATGTTGCTGGCGTCAAAATAAGACTTTTTCCAGCATGGAAACACTATTTTACATTAGAAGAAGCATTTTGCAGAGTTTTCCCGTGTGTTTCTGTCATCTGCAGTACCTGGCACTTTCAGGGCAAACGTTGTGAAAAACACTCTCAAATTGGCATGAACGGTCAAATTTTACTGTTAGAGCTGAAATGAACGGTGTGTCTAAAATATGTTGCTGGCGTCAAAATAAGACTTTTTCCAGCATGGAAACACTATTTTACATTAGAAGAAGCATTTTGCAGAGTTTTCCCGTGTGTTTCTGTCATCTGCAGTACCTGGCACTTTCAGGGCAAACGTTGTGAAAAACACTCTCAAATTGGCATGAACGGTCAAATTTTACTGTTAGAGCTGAAATGAACGGTGTGTCTAAAATATGTTGCTGGCGTCAAAATAAGACTTTTTCCAGCATGGAAACACTATTTTACATTAGAAGAAGCATTTTGCAGAGTTTTCCCGTGTGTTTCTGTCATCTGCAGTACCTGGCACTTTCAGGGCAAACGTTGTGGAAAAACACTCTCATATGGGCTGGAAGCGCTAAAACTGTAATGTTTGAGCTGAAATGACAGCTTTGCATCAGATGTGCTGCCGGCGTCAAAATAAGACTTTTTCCAGCATGGAAACACTATTTTACATTAGAAGAAGCATTTTGCAGAGTTTTCCCGTGTGTTTCTGTCATCTGCAGTACCTGGCACTTTCAGGGCAAACGTTGTGAAAAACACTCTCAAATTGGCATGAACGGTCAAATTTTACTGTTAGAGCTGAAATGAACAGTGTGTCTAAAATATGTTGCTGGCGTCAAAATAAGACTTTTTCCAGCATGGAAACACTATTTTACATTAGAAGAAGCATTTTGCAGAGTTTTCCCGTGTGTTTCTGTCATCTGCAGTACCTGGCACTTTCAGGGCAAACGTGAAAAACACTCTCAAATTGGCATGAACGGTCAAATTTTACTGTTAGAGCTGAAATGAACGGTGTGTCTAAAATATGTTGCTGGCGTCAAAATAAGACTTTTTCCAGCATGGAAACACTATTTTACATTAGAAGAAGCATTTTGCAGAGTTTTCCCGTGTGTTTCTGTCATCTGCAGTACCTGGCACTTTCAGGGCAAACGTTGTGAAAAACACTCTCAAATTGGCATGAACGGTCAAATTTTACTGTTAGAGCTGAAATGAACGGTGTGTCTAAAATATGTTGCTGGCGTCAAAATAAGACTTTTTCCAGCATGGAAACACTATTTTACATTAGAAGAAGCATTTTGCAGAGTTTTTCCGTGTGTTTCTGTCATCTGCAGTACCTGGCACTTTCAGGGCAAACGTTGTGAAAAACACTCTCATATGGGCTGGAAGCGCTAAAACTGTAATGTTTGAGCTGAAATGACAGCTTTGCATCAGATGTGCTGCCGGCGTCAAAATAAGACTTTTTCCAGCATGGAAACACTATTTTACATTAGAAGAAGCATTTTGCAGAGTTTTCCCGTGTGTTTCTGTCATCTGCAGTACCTGGCACTTTCAGGGCAAACGTTGTGAAAAACACTCTCATATGGGCTGGAAGCGCTAAAACTGTAATGTTTGAGCTGAAATGACAGCTTTGCATCAGATGTGCTGCCGGCGTCAAAATAAGACTTTTTCCAGCATGGAAACACTATTTTACATTAGAAGAAGCATTTTGCAGAGTTTTCCCGTGTGTTTCTGTCATCTGCAGTACCTGGCACTTTCAGGGCAAACGTTGTGAAAAACACTCTCATATGGGCTGGAAGCGCTAAAACTGTAATGTTTGAGCTGAAATGACAGCTTTGCATCAGATGTGCTGCCGGCGTCAAAATAAGACTTTTTCCAGCATGGAAACACTATTTTACATTAGAAGAAGCATTTTGCAGAGTTTTCCCGTGTGTTTCTGTCATCTGCAGTACCTGGCACTTTCAGGGCAAACGTTGTGAAAAACACTCTCATATGGGCTGGAAGCGCTAAAACTGTAATGTTTGAGCTGAAATGACAGCTTTGCATCAGATGTGCTGCCGGCGTCAAAATAAGACTTTTTCCAGCATGGAAACACTATTTTACATTAGAAGAAGCATTTTGCAGAGTTTTCCCGTGTGTTTCTGTCATCTGCAGTACCTGGCACTTTCAGGGCAAACGTTGTGAAAAACACTCTCAAATTGGCATGAACGGTCAAATTTTACTGTTAGAGCTGAAATGAACAGTGTGTCTAAAATATGTTGCTGGCGTCAAAATAAGACTTTTTCCAGCATGGAAACACTATTTTACATTAGAAGAAGCATTTTGCAGAGTTTTCCCGTGTGTTTCTGTCATCTGCAGTACCTGGCACTTTCAGGGCAAACGTTGTGAAAAACACTCTCAAATTGGCATGAACGGTCAAATTTTACTGTTAGAGCTGAAATGAACGGTGTGTCTAAAATATGTTGCTGGCGTCAAAATAAGACTTTTTCCAGCATGGAAACACTATTTTACATTAGAAGAAGCATTTTGCAGAGTTTTCCCGTGTGTTTCTGTCATCTGCAGTACCTGGCACTTTCAGGGCAAACGTTGTGAAAAACACTCTCATATGGGCTGGAAGCGCTAAAACTGTAATGTTTGAGCTGAAATGACAGCTTTGCATCAGATGTGCTGCCGGCGTCAAAATAAGACTTTTTCCAGCATGGAAACACTATTTTACATTAGAAGAAGCATTTTGCAGAGTTTTCCCGTGTGTTTCTGTCATCTGCAGTACCTGGCACTTTCAGGGCAAACGTTGTGAAAAACAGTCTCAAATTGGCATGAACGGTCAAATTTTACTGTTAGAGCTGAAATGAACGGTGTGTCTAAAATATGTTGCTGGCGTCAAAATAAGACTTTTTCCAGCATGGAAACACTATTTTACATTAGAAGAAGCATTTTGCAGAGTTTTCCCGTGTGTTTCTGTCATCTGCAGTACCTGGCACTTTCAGGGCAAACGTTGTGAAAAACACTCTCAAATTGGCATGAACGGTCAAATTTTACTGTTAGAGCTGAAATGAACGGTGTGTCTAAAATATGTTGCTGGCGTCAAAATAAGACTTTTTCCAGCATGGAAACACTATTTTACATTAGAAGAAGCATTTTGCAGAGTTTTCCCGTGTGTTTCTGTCATCTGCAGTACCTGGCACTTTCAGGGCAAACGTTGTGAAAAACACTCTCAAATTGGCATGAACGGTCAAATTTTACTGTTAGAGCTGAAATGAACGGTGTGTCTAAAATATGTTGCTGGCGTCAAAATAAGACTTTTTCCAGCATGGAAACACTATTTTACATTAGAAGAAGCATTTTGCAGAGTTTTCCCGTGTGTTTCTGTCATCTGCAGTACCTGGCACTTTCAGGGCAAACGTTGTGAAAAACACTCTCAAATTGGCATGAACGGTCAAATTTTACTGTTAGAGCTGAAATGAACGGTGTGTCTAAAATATGTTGCTGGCGTCAAAATAAGACTTTTTCCAGCATGGAAACACTATTTTACATTAGAAGAAGCATTTTGCAGAGTTTTCCCGTGTGTTTCTGTCATCTGCAGTACCTGGCACTTTCAGGGCAAACGTTGTGAAAAACACTCTCAAATTGGCATGAACGGTCAAATTTTACTGTTAGAGCTGAAATGAACGGTGTGTCTAAAATATGTTGCTGGCGTCAAAATAAGACTTTTTCCAGCATGGAAACACTATTTTACATTAGAAGAAGCATTTTGCAGAGTTTTCCCGTGTGTTTCTGTCATCTGCAGTACCTGGCACTTTCAGGGCAAACGTTGTGAAAAACACTCTCAAATTGGCATGAACGGTCAAATTTTACTGTTAGAGCTGAAATGAACGGTGTGTCTAAAATATGTTGCTGGCGTCAAAATAAGACTTTTTCCAGCATGGAAACACTATTTTACATTAGAAGAAGCATTTTGCAGAGTTTTCCCGTGTGTTTCTGTCATCTGCAGTACCTGGCACTTTCAGGGCAAACGTTGTGAAAAACACTCTCAAATTGGCATGAACGGTCTAATTTTACTGTTAGAGCTGAAATGAACGGTGTGTCTAAAATATGTTGCTGGCGTCAAAATAAGACTTTTTCCAGCATGGAAACACTATTTTACATTAGAAGAAGCATTTTGCAGAGTTTTCCCGTGTGTTTCTGTCATCTGCAGTACCTGGCACTTTCAGGGCAAACGTTGTGAAAAACACTCTCAAATTGGCATGAACGGTCAAATTTTACTGTTAGAGCTGAAATGAACGGTGTGTCTAAAATATGTTGCTGGCGTCAAAATAAGACTTTTTCCAGCATGGAAACACTATTTTACATTAGAAGAAGCATTTTGCAGAGTTTTCCCGTGTGTTTCTGTCATCTGCAGTACCTGGCACTTTCAGGGCAAACGTTGTGAAAAACACTCTCAAATTGGCATGAACGGTCAAATTTTACTGTTAGAGCTGAAATGAACGGTGTGTCTAAAATATGTTGCTGGCGTCAAAATAAGACTTTTTCCAGCATGGAAACACTATTTTACATTAGAAGAAGCATTTTGCAGAGTTTTCCCGTGTGTTTCTGTCATCTGCAGTACCTGGCACTTTCAGGGCAAACGTTGTGAAAAACACTCTCAAATTGGCATGAACGGTCAAATTTTACTGTTAGAGCTGAAATGAACGGTGTGTCTAAAATATGTTGCTGGCGTCAAAATAAGACTTTTTCCAGCATGGAAACACTATTTTACATTAGAAGAAGCATTTTGCAGAGTTTTCCCGTGTGTTTCTGTCATCTGCAGTACCTGGCACTTTCAGGGCAAACGTTGTGAAAAACACTCTCAAATTGGCATGAACGGTCAAATTTTACTGTTAGAGCTGAAATGAACGGTGTGTCTAAAATATGTTGCTGGCGTCAAAATAAGACTTTTTCCAGCATGGAAACACTATTTTACATTAGAAGAAGCATTTTGCAGAGTTTTCCCGTGTGTTTCTGTCATCTGCAGTACCTGGCACTTTCAGGGCAAACGTTGTGAAAAACACTCTCATATGGGCTGGAAGCGCTAAAACTGTAATGTTTGAGCTGAAATGACAGCTTTGCATCAGATGTGCTGCCGGCGTCAAAATAAGACTTTTTCCAGCATGGAAACACTATTTTACATTAGAAGAAGCATTTTGCAGAGTTTTCCCGTGTGTTTCTGTCATCTGCAGTACCTGGCACTTTCAGGGCAAACGTTGTGAAAAACACTCTCATATGGGCTGGAAGCGCTAAAACTGTAATGTTTGAGCTGAAATGACAGCTTTGCATCAGATGTGCTGCCGGCGTCAAAATAAGACTTTTTCCAGCATGGAAACACTATTTTACATTAGAAGAAGCATTTTGCAGAGTTTTCCCGTGTGTTTCTGTCATCTGCAGTACCTGGCACTTTCAGGGCAAACGTTGTGAAAAACACTCTCAAATTGGCATGAACGGTCAAATTTTACTGTTAGAGCTGAAATGAACGGTGTGTCTAAAATATGTTGCTGGCGTCAAAATAAGACTTTTTCCAGCATGGAAACACTATTTTACATTAGAAGAAGCATTTTGCAGAGTTTTCCCGTGTGTTTCTGTCATCTGCAGTACCTGGCACTTTCAGGGCAAACGTTGTGAAAAACACTCTCAAATTGGCATGAACGGTCAAATTTTACTGTTAGAGCTGAAATGAACGGTGTGTCTAAAATATGTTGCTGGCGTCAAAATAAGACTTTTTCCAGCATGGAAACACTATTTTACATTAGAAGAAGCATTTTGCAGAGTTTTTCCGTGTGTTTCTGTCATCTGCAGTACCTGGCACTTTCAGGGCAAACGTTGTGAAAAACACTCTCAAATTGGCATGAACGGTCAAATTTTACTGTTAGAGCTGAAATGAACGGTGTGTCTAAAATATGTTGCTGGCGTCAAAATAAGACTTTTTCCAGCATGGAAACACTATTTTACATTAGAAGAAGCATTTTGCAGAGTTTTCCCGTGTGTTTCTGTCATCTGCAGTACCTGGCACTTTCAGGGCAAACGTTGTGAAAAACACTCTCAAATTGGCATGAACGGTCAAATTTTACTGTTAGAGCTGAAATGAACGGTGTGTCTAAAATATGTTGCTGGCGTCAAAATAAGACTTTTTCCAGCATGGAAACACTATTTTACATTAGAAGAAGCATTTTGCAGAGTTTTCCCGTGTGTTTCTGTCATCTGCAGTACCTGGCACTTTCAGGGCAAACGTTGTGAAAAACACTCTCAAATTGGCATGAACGGTCAAATTTTACTGTTAGAGCTGAAATGAACGGTGTGTCTAAAATATGTTGCTGGCGTCAAAATAAGACTTTTCCCAGCATGGAAACACTATTTTACATTAGAAGAAGCATTTTGCAGAGTTTTCCCGTGTGTTTCTGTCATCTGCAGTACCTGGCACTTTCAGGGCAAACGTTGTGAAAAACACTCTCAAATTGGCATGAACGGTCAAATTTTACTGTTAGAGCTGAAATGAACGGTGTGTCTAAAATATGTTGCTGGCGTCAAAATAAGACTTTTTCCAGCATGGAAACACTATTTTACATTAGAAGAAGCATTTTGCAGAGTTTTCCCGTGTGTTTCTGTCATCTGCAGTACCTGGCACTTTCAGGGCAAACGTTGTGAAAAACACTCTCAAATTGGCATGAACGGTCAAATTTTACTGTTAGAGCTGAAATGAACGGTGTGTCTAAAATATGTTGCTGGCGTCAAAATAAGACTTTTTCCAGCATGGAAACACTATTTTACATTAGAAGAAGCATTTTGCAGAGTTTTCCCGTGTGTTTCTGTCATCTGCAGTACCTGGCACTTTCAGGGCAAACGTTGTGAAAAACACTCTCAAATTGGCATGAACGGTCAAATTTTACTGTTAGAGCTGAAATGAACGGTGTGTCTAAAATATGTTGCTGGCGTCAAAATAAGACTTTTTCCAGCATGGAAACACTATTTTACATTAGAAGAAGCATTTTGCAGAGTTTTCCCGTGTGTTTCTGTCATCTGCAGTACCTGGCCCTTTCAGGGCAAACGTTGTGAAAAACACTCTCATATGGGCTGGAAGCGCTAAAACTGTAATGTTTGAGCTGAAATGACAGCTTTGCATCAGATGTGCTGCCGGCGTCAAAATAAGACTTTTTCCAGCATGGAAACACTATTTTACATTAGAAGAAGCATTTTGCAGAGTTTTCCCGTGTGTTTCTGTCATCTGCAGTACCTGGCACTTTCAGGGCAAACGTTGTGAAAAACACTCTCAAATTGGCATGAACGGTCAAATTTTACTGTTAGAGCTGAAATGAACGGTGTGTCTAAAATATGTTGCTGGCGTCAAAATAAGACTTTTTCCAGCATGGAAACACTATTTTACATTAGAAGAAGCATTTTGCAGAGTTTTCCCGTGTGTTTCTGTCATCTGCAGTACCTGGCACTTTCAGGGCAAACGTTGTGAAAAACACTCTCAAATTGGCATGAACGGTCAAATTTTACTGTTAGAGCTGAAATGAACGGTGTGTCTAAAATATGTTGCTGGCGTCAAAATAAGACTTTTTCCAGCATGGAAACACTATTTTACATTAGAAGAAGCATTTTGCAGAGTTTTCCCGTGTGTTTCTGTCATCTGCAGTACCTGGCACTTTCAGGGCAAACGTTGTGAAAAACACTCTCAAATTGGCATGAACGGTCAAATTTTACTGTTAGAGCTGAAATGAACGGTGTGTCTAAAATATGTTGCTGGCGTCAAAATAAGACTTTTTCCAGCATGGAAACACTATTTTACATTAGAAGAAGCATTTTGCAGAGTTTTCCCGTGTGTTTCTGTCATCTGCAGTACCTGGCACTTTCAGGGCAAACGTTGTGAAAAACACTCTCAAATTGGCATGAACGGTCAAATTTTACTGTTAGAGCTGAAATGAACGGTGGTGTCTAAAATATGTTGCTGGCGTCAAAATAAGACTTTTTCCAGCATGGAAACACTATTTTACATTAGAAGAAGCATTTTGCAGAGTTTTCCCGTGTGTTTCTGTCATCTGCAGTACCTGGCACTTTCAGGGCAAACGTTGTGAAAAACACTCTCAAATTGGCATGAACGGTCAAATTTTACTGTTAGAGCTGAAATGAACGGTGTGTCTAAAATATGTTGCTGGCGTCAAAATAAGACTTTTTCCAGCATGGAAACACTATTTTACATTAGAAGAAGCATTTTGCAGAGTTTTCCCGTGTGTTTCTGTCATCTGCAGTACCTGGCACTTTCAGGGCAAACGTTGTGAAAAACACTCTCAAATTGGCATGAACGGTCAAATTTTACTGTTAGAGCTGAAATGAACGGTGTGTCTAAAATATGTTGCTGGCGTCAAAATAAGACTTTTTCCAGCATGGAAACACTATTTTACATTAGAAGAAGCATTTTGCAGAGTTTTCCCGTGTGTTTCTGTCATCTGCAGTACCTGGCACTTTCAGGGCAAACGTTGTGAAAAACACTCTCAAATTGGCATGAACGGTCAAATTTTACTGTTAGAGCTGAAATGAACGGTGTGTCTAAAATATGTTGCTGGCGTCAAAATAAGACTTTTTCCAGCATGGAAACACTATTTTACATTAGAAGAAGCATTTTGCAGAGTTTTCCCGTGTGTTTCTGTCATCTGCAGTACCTGGCACTTTCAGGGCAAACGTTGTGAAAAACACTCTCAAATTGGCATGAACGGTCAAATTTTACTGTTAGAGCTGAAATGAACGGTGTGTCTAAAATATGTTGCTGGCGTCAAAATAAGACTTTTTCCAGCATGGAAACACTATTTTACATTAGAAGAAGCATGTTGCAGAGTTTTCCCGTGTGTTTCTGTCATCTGCAGTACCTGGCACTTTCAGGGCAAACGTTGTGAAAAACACTCTAATATGGGCTGGAAGCGCTAAAACTGTAATGTTTGAGCTGAAATGACAGCTTTGCATCAGATGTGCTGCCGGCGTCAAAATAAGACTTTTTCCAGCATGGAAACACTATTTTACATTAGAAGAAGCATTTTGCAGAGTTTTCCCGTGTGTTTCTGTCATCTGCAGTACCTGGCACTTTCAGGGCAAACGTTGTGAAAAACACTCTCAAATTGGCATGAACGGTCAAATTTTACTGTTAGAGCTGAAATGAACAGTGTGTCTAAAATATGTTGCTGGCGTCAAAATAAGACTTTTTCCAGCATGGAAACACTATTTTACATTAGAAGAAGCATTTTGCAGAGTTTTCCCGTGTGTTTCTGTCATCTGCAGTACCTGGCACTTTCAGGGCAAACGTTGTGAAAAACACTCTCAAATTGGCATGAACGGTCAAATTTTACTGTTAGAGCTGAAATGAACGGTGTGTCTAAAATATGTTGCTGGCGTCAAAATAAGACTTTTTCCAGCATGGAAACACTATTTTACATTAGAAGAAGCATTTTGCAGAGTTTTCCCGTGTGTTTCTGTCATCTGCAGTACCTGGCACTTTCAGGGCAAACGTTGTGAAAAACACTCTCAAATTGGCATGAACGGTCAAATTTTACTGTTAGAGCTGAAATGAACGGTGTGTCTAAAATATGTTGCTGGCGTCAAAATAAGACTTTTTCCAGCATGGAAACACTATTTTACATTAGAAGAAGCATTTTGCAGAGTTTTCCCGTGTGTTTCTGTCATCTGCAGTACCTGGCACTTTCAGGGCAAACGTTGTGAAAAACACTCTCAAATTGGCATGAACGGTCAAATTTTACTGTTAGAGCTGAAATGAACGGTGTGTCTAAAATATGTTGCTGGCGTCAAAATAAGACTTTTTCCAGCATGGAAACACTATTTTACATTAGAAGAAGCATTTTGCAGAGTTTTCCCGTGTGTTTCTGTCATCTGCAGTACCTGGCACTTTCAGGGCAAACGTTGTGAAAAACACTCTCAAATTGGCATGAACGGTCAAATTTTACTGTTAGAGCTGAAATGAACGGTGTGTCTAAAATATGTTGCTGGCGTCAAAATAAGACTTTTTTCCAGCATGGAAACACTATTTTACATTAGAAGAAGCATTTTGCAGAGTTTTCCCGTGTGTTTCTGTCATCTGCAGTACCTGGCACTTTCAGGGCAAACGTTGTGAAAAACACTCTCAAATTGGCATGAACGGTCAAATTTTACTGTTAGAGCTGAAATGAACAGTGTGTCTAAAATATGTTGCTGGCGTCAAAATAAGACTTTTTCCAGCATGGAAACACTATTTTACATTAGAAGAAGCATTTTGCAGAGTTTTCCCGTGTGTTTCTGTCATCTGCAGTACCTGGCACTTTCAGGGCAAACGTTGTGAAAAACACTCTCAAATTGGCATGAAC